>NC_140963.1:39682068-39689568 GCF_056783735.1 Eptatretus burgeri | reverse complement strand
ATTCAAGTCATGAGACTAAAAGTCGTCATATGGAGCGACCTCTAAATCACCTCCGATCAAGCTAAAAAAAAAATGTGCGCGTTAGTGGATCATATGAGAATAATTTTAAGCTTGTGGAGCAACATTCTATTTTTTTTCGACTTTTTTGGACCACCCTAATATATATGTATGTATGTGTATATATTATATATACAGTAATCCCTCGCTATATCGCGGTTCACCTATCGCGTCCCCGGTTCATCGCGGATTTTCCCTTTACTTGGAACCTAACTATTTTTTTCTGCGGATTCCCCGGTTTCTTGCGGGAATATATAAAATATAAATTATTTAAGCAATAAATTATAATGCGTGGCGCTCGACCAGTCACACAACGCGCGAGACAAAGTTTCGCTTGTGAACTTCGAATATTTTCTATGTTTTTTCTTCAAGCCCTACGATGCCGCCCAAATACCCTGCACCTTCTAAGGCTTCTGGCAAGGAACCGAAGCGCCAGAGGAAGGTCCTAACGCTCCAGGAGAAGGTTAAGGTTCTTGATATGCTTCGGGAAGGAAAAAGGTTTGTCGCAGTTGGACGTCATGATGGTTTGAATGAATTGACCATACGCTACATCAAGAAGGACGAAGCCAACATCAGGAGCCTATCAAACCCAATTGTGTATATACACCGCCCAGCGTTTAATATTCACTCAATGTAAATCAAACCCAATTGTGTTTATACACAGCCCAGCATTTAATATTCACTCGATATAAATCAAACCCAATCGTGTTAATACACCGCACAGCGTTTAAAGGCCCGGTCACACCTTGACGTTTTAGCCAACGTATGCCGATTTTTTAATTTTTTTTCTAAAACGCTGGCACACGTTGAATACGTTATGGGTAAGTTTTGATAACATTGAGAGCACGCTGAAAAACACTGCCATACGTCGTTGTACGTTGGCTTTATACGTTGTACTTTTTGGTTGTCTTCAAATTTTTTCATGCTTGAAATTTCACGACGTATGCCGGCGTATGACGCACACGTTCCGCTACGCTGGTCAGAAGTTGTATGCACGGTCTGCGATCGTTGACAGACGTCAACACATGCTACTTGTAAGTTAATCATAAGTTGAGACACGCCGACGTAATGTTTTGCGTACCCGAAACTTATTTCTAACCTGTGATTAACCAAGCTGTTGGCATGTTACGCGTTCGATGCCACACGTCGACAGACGTTACTTTAAGTTACTCATAGGCTGAAAGACGTCGGTATAATGGATCGTCCTTGCGTCAGCGTCCACGGCCACGGCCAGGACACTTATTTGCAGCATTCTTCAAACTTTTCTTCGGCATGACGAGGATGTTCACACTTCGATGTCTAGCTTGGCCATGATTCCAATTGTCCATCGGCAGCGTCTATTTAAATTATGTCGAGTTTGAGCGTTTTAACACGTTCAGAAGAAACGCTTCAAATTTCCAAACCCCAGCGTCAAAAAACAAAGGCGAGTGACAGCAATTTAAATCGTTCATTGTAAACAATGAAAATAGTTGAGTGGTACCGTTTAAAAGTCGTTGAGTGTAAAAAAAATCCAATTGTTGAGGCAAGCGTCTACTTTCAATAGTAGAGATGCAGCCATTTAAATCGTTGAGTTTATCATTTAAATCGTTAAATCGTTAAACGCAAGGACGATCCATCATAACCCACACCCTCCCCCTCACACTCACCTACTACTGCCAACATGAACAAACTACTACTAATACTAATACTGATATTGATACTGGTACTGTTACTGCTGACATGGACATCGACTCAAAAAGGACTCGAAAACACTGTTGGGTTCCCCTTTTATGAACACCATTTTTATATACCAATTCCCAAAACCGCTGGGAACACGTCTTTATATGGCAGTTGTAAGTTTGAAACACGTTCTTTTATTTTTTTTTGTCGACCGGAAGACGTCATTTGAATACGTCTACATACGTCGATGTGTGTTGGGACTACGTAAATAATTGGTTCAAAGCACGTCAAACATAAGTTAGAAATAAGTTTCGCGTAAAAAAGACATTACCGCGACGTGTTTCGACTTATGAGTAGCTTATAAGTAGCCTTTGTGGACGTGTGTAAGTGTCCACATATCGTGTGTAAAACTTATCCCCATCGCATGCGGAACGTGTGTCATACGCCGAGTACGTCGTAAAATTTTGAACATGTTTAAAATTTCTTGACGTACTCTACTTACTACGACGTATGATAGCGTACTTTAGTGTTCTACTCGCGCATACCAAACTTACTCATACCGTATTTGACGTGCCCCAACGTTTTAGACACTTTTTGTTACATCGGCATACGCTGGCAAGATCGCCAAGGTGTGACCGCGATGTTGACCCTTCCATTTCTACGGCAGTTATGATTCGAATCGTTGTGCGTCAGCCTTTTAATAGGCTACGTCACGACATCGTCGGCGATGCGTGCAACGCGCTATGCCTAAGTTAGACTATCGTTGGGCATCGGTTGTGTAGGCCGACAATAGGTTCAGCATTCGTTGGTATAAGTTATCTATAACACAACGAAACGTTCTGTGTTGTTACCAATGCGTTATACATAAGACCAAGTCGCTATGAATACGTCCGAATCTTTAAAAAAAAACATCAAAAGTTCAACGTAAGCCAGCGTTTTACATACATTTTAACAAGTTGCCATTGCTGGCTAAAACGTCAAGGTGTGACCGGGCCTTAACATTCGCAATATAGAAATCAAACCCAATCGTGTTTATAAAAATAGGCATTTTTGGGGGAGGCATCCATTCATCGCGTATTTTCACTTATCGCGGGGGGGGGGGGGGGGGGTTGGAACGTAACCCCCGTGATAAACGGGGGATGACTGTATATATAGATAGATAGATAGATATATGTATATGTATATATACACGTGTGGGTGTCTGTGTGTGTCTGTGTGTGTCTGTGTGTGTCTGTGTGTGTCTGTGTGTGTCTGTGTGTGTATCTGTGTGTGTCAGTGTGTGTCTGTGTGTGTCTGTGTGTGTCTGTGTGTGTCTGTGTGTGTCTGTGTGTGTCTGTGTGTGTCTGTGTGTGTCTGTGTGTGTCTGTGTGTGTCTGTGTGTGTCTGTGTGTGTCTGTGTGTGTCTGTGTGTGTCTGTGTGTGTCTGTGTGTGTCTGTGTGTGTCTGTGTGTGTCTGTGTGTGTCTGTGTGTGTCTGTGTGTGTCTGTGTGTGTCTGTGTGTGTCTGTGTGTGTCTGTGTGTGTCTGTGTGTGTCTGTGTGTGTCTGTGTGTGTCTGTGTGTGTCTGTGTGTGTCTGTGTGTGTCTGTGTGTGTCTGTGTGTGTCTGTGTGTGTCTGTGTGTGTCTGTGTGTGCGTGTGCGTGTGCGTGTGCGTGTGCGTGTGCGTGTGCGTGTATATAAAAATAAAATAATATAATCTAACAAGTAGTAACCTGGTGTTGGCTTAGCCGTTAGGGTGGTGGCTTGAGGTCCTCGGGTCCCGAGTTCAAGCCCCGTTGGCCGCTGAATGAACACCAGGGGGTCGACTCAGCCTGTCATCCTTCCGAGGTCGACAAAATGAGTACCAGTGTAGCAGCCAATAGGCTGCACACGAAGGGAAGGGGTATCGACCGATTAAATAAATCCGGAATTGGCATAGTGCGGGCATGATGGGCCGAATGGCCTCCTTCTGCACCTTAACTCTTTGTAAATCTATAAATAATATAATATATACATATATAAATGAATGATCAAATGTTATTTTTAAACAAGCCACCTTTATTTTATCAAAACCACAAATATATGGTGTTTTGATATCCGACAACATTAATAAAAACAGACCCTTAGTCTTTATGTCTAGTATAAAACCATTAAAATGGTGAGATATTGCATTGCAGTGGTGTGCATGCATGTGATGCCATGTGACGCCATGTGACTTGACAAAGAGCATGCCGAGGGGCATTGCTCATGATGGGAGTCAAATAAACATGACAAGCCATGCAACGTAACGATCGACTCGCCAGTAACGAGCACAAATAGCCTTTTTGGACGTTCTGAAAGACGACCTTTGAAAATGCTCACTAATTGGTTCACCCGTGAACAATTACAAACGATCCACAAGACAGTTGTTTACAATCATGATAAGCAATGACAGCGATGCGGCATCAACATTTCAGAGCAGTCTCAGCTCAGGCCTTGGTGGAAACAACACAGTAGGAAGGAAAAGGCAAAACTTTGGATAACATGTTTCGAGATGATATGATTAAAACTAGTTTACCAATGGAAATTGGGCAATGGCAAAAAAAACGGATAATAAAACCAATCCACAAAATCAATGGCAAATGTTACAGTTATGGGGTTGTGGGTGACGATGGAAGGGTCAATGAGTTTTCACAAGATGGGCAATTGAACACCTTATCAAATTTGTCTGGGACTCCAATTGAACACAAGAATAAAGCTGTTACAGAGCTTTAAGCAGACATTTTTAAAATCTTTTATCACCAAGGGAAGGATTTACAGATTATACAGACAAATTAGGGAAGGCATGAAGAAAGGAAGAGGTATAAAATACAAGGAATTACAAGTTCTGAATCAATGAATGGAAGGTGGAGAAAATAATTTTTAGAGGTGACGTGTGTTGGAGTAGTCAGACTCCATTGGACTCGTCATGCGTGCACATCATGAGAGAGACTCATTAACCTGGCATGAGATATATATGTCACCAGGTGTGTGCGCGTGTGTGGCAATCCAGTGAAAGTATAAGAGCAAGAAAAGTGAGAAAGGATGCCGATCGAATATTGATTGCGCACGTGATCTTAGCCAAAAGGCTGGGAAGTGACGACGTGCAATTACAGCTTCTCACACATTATTAGCATGACTGGAGAGATTATGGGAGTGGATTAAAAGGTGCGCTGGCATACACGCACGCCATTTGAGGAAGAGGGCAGTGTGGAGAGGTGGGCAGGGGGGAGTGCGATGAACACCAAGGTGCCTACAACCCACATCCACACACAAGCTTTCGGCAACTCAAATCATCATCATACCGAGTTAATGTGTCCAACAGTCATTGGGAACACATGGACAACAAAAAGGTGATTACATTTTAATTAGACTGCTGTGTGTTCTTATAATTTTATTTCTGAGAGCACAAATTATCAAAATCTAAATTATAAAAATGGTGAACACAATTGGAGGGGATAAAAAGGGGCGCAAAAGCAAAAACGACCAAATAGCTCTAAACGTACAAGCGTTGCAGAGAACTGACCCGAACGATTATCTCCGTTTGTTTGTTTAACATTGGTGGACAATAATCACCATACTGTGCAGATTTTCTCCACATTAGAGCCCACATTTTAATCCACTCCCATAATCCCTCGAGTAGTGCTAATAATGTGTTCTGAGAAGTTGTAATTCCATGTAATCACTTCTCAACCTTTTAGCAAAAATCAACAACCTACAGAGTTCAACAGGTTTGATGCTCTTCTTTTTATACTTTTTATTTTATTTTTTTTCAATCAATTTCATAACGAGTCCCTGTTAAATCTTCTTTGTGATCTCATTCTTCTTCTTCTTCAATCGGCTGCTCCCGTTAGGGGTCGCCACAGCGGATCATCCGTATGATCCGCATAGTGATTTGGCAGATGTTTTACACCGGATGCCCTTCCTGACGCAACCCTGGTCGCCTCTTACGACACAGGGATATGGTACAACTATTATAACCGGGGTATACACCAGCCCAGTATACTGGTACTCATTTCGCCAACCTCGGAAGGATGACAGGCTGAGTCAACCCCCTGGTGTATTAATTCAGTGGCCCAACGGGGCTTGAACTCAGGACCTCTTGGATCCCAAGCCGCTGCCCGAACCACTGCGCCAACACCAGGCTCTTCTTTGTGATCTCACTCTGTCATATTAATATTCAGCACAAACATGAAAGCCGGACAAAAAGGATTACGGGCATCGATTACCGACACACGGATATTTATCCTTCTTCTACGGCCCTATTAATTCTCAGCTTAATGTGGAGGTCGGCCAGGATAACGTTTTTGGCCGATCTTTCAAGAATCGGCTAAACAGGCAAGACGTTCGACTGAAAGTGGCAAGACTCTTATTTAGCCGAAGCACGCGTGCTTATCACGCGCGAGACACTGCGGAATACAGTGGGATCTTTAACATATACCAACTAATGCCGGAAGATGAGACACGCAGTTGAACGTCCGTCTGAGGACCAGCACACATTGATGAATCACCGGGATGACGGTCTACAGCCGAGTCGAGATTCAAACCCAAGGAAGACAGCTCAAAAAAGCGAGTGTGCACACATCAAGGCTATCTTTCCAACCCAAATTTGTGACCAACACGATAACGACAAGAAATTCTGACATATCATACTCCGTCACAGAGCGTCGGTGCTGTTGAAGCAGTTTTGTGGTAAGGGTTAAACTGGGTGGTTTAGCCATTGCCTTCCAAGCAGTAGTTAGAGCAGGAATCTGTAATTTGTTCAGGGTACCGGTAATAACTCACCGACTCTACGTGAGGGACACCATGGGATCTTGAACATCCACCAACTAATGCCAGCAGACAAGACACCTAGTACAACATACATCCGCGGGGCGGCACACACATTGATGAAGCACGCTGCCTGCGAGACACCAGTTTGACAGTTTATAGCTGGGTCGGGATTTTAACCCACACGAGAAAGCTTAGAGCTGAATGTGCATACCTCAAGGCCATCCTGTCAGCCCGACGAGAGATTACTCCATCCCATTTATAAACAAAAGTCTGGATCAACGCAGAAACACTATTCACGGCTAAAGGTGAGATCATCGTATCTCCTTTTTATAAGGTCATTGAAAACTGATGCTAAAGAAAAGCCGGTGGAGTTGAAGAAACTTTTCAACGGATTCTTTCGTCTGACTGAAGGGCAAGGCTACTGCTCACAGTTTTACCCACCCAATATAAGCCAAGCTCTCAAGATCATCATAATTTACATAACCGAATCTCAGTTTTCCACCCACTTTGTTCCACCCTGCCCCCATCCAGCCACGCAGGAAATTTGTAAATCTGCTTCGACGCAAGAATGCCTCCAATCATTCTGGTATCACTTGAAGCAAAACTCAAGTTACATAGAAAGCATTCCTGTAGTCATGAATAAACACGACTAACCATTGTGAAGCACCTTAGTCTGCTGCGGAATAAAACTGGATACAATTACAGTGTTATAATTGAAGTTACAAAACAGAAGAAAAAAATCCCCAGCAAAATGCTTTTTTTTGTTTTAAAGTGCAAGAAGACTTCAGAATGTTGATTGGAAAGTTATTAGGTGCTGGAGATCGTGTATGCTTGTTATCAGGACTCCGGCGGTGTATCAAGTTTCCTTCCAATATAAACAGAACCAGCTTCTCTGAACCATTTCATGACAAAGTGCAACAAAAACAACGGCCTAAAAACCATTTCTCCATGCAAACTGCATTAGGGCCTCCCTCAACAACTCCATACACCACACCAAGTCACCCGGGAATATCCT
>NC_140963.1:39659568-39674568 GCF_056783735.1 Eptatretus burgeri | reverse complement strand
GGATGGCAGGCTGAGTTCAAGTGGCAATAGACAAGAATGACAAAGGAATCTTGATCCATATAATGAATGAGGACCGTGTGTGTGTGTGTGTGTGTGTGTGTGTGTGTGTGTGTGTGTGTGTGTGTGTGTGTGTGTGTGTGTGTGTGTGTGTGTGTGTGTGTGTGTGTGTGTGTGTGTGTGTGTCCACAGAATTTAACTAGAATACACAAGATCCCATCAGAGGAAATAAAATAAAGGAAAGTTCATGATGCATGCAAGTGAGGTTTAAATCCAAACAAACTGATCCTGTTGGAATGATCATGGTGGAAAATTTCAATTGATTTGAACTCTCCTTTTCTCTTTCATTTGGGAGACTCATGAGGATAAAACGTTCCACATATGTTTTTAAGAGTGCAATTGATGAAAAGATCATTTAACAACAAACAGCTTACTGCTTGAACAAACTACGTGACAAATAAGCAAAACTGTACAAGTCAGTGGAGGGAAAGAAGGCTCCAACCATCAGGTCTGTGATATTATGGAATTGCATGAATTTTTGAAATTTTCTCACATTTTCTCTGATGTTAATGGTAAATTTAGTCTATTTTAAAATCGGTCAACAGTTCAGTTTTAGTTGTGGTTTTTTGTGCTATTTCATGCGGTAATCACTTATTTGCTCGAAGTTGGGGTATATTTTTATTGAGTAAAATATCATCGATATTCATTGATTGAAGATTGAACTTTCTCAGGACTTCACGGTTGAAGGAGCATCAATGCAAGTATTCCCAACCGCATTTTCCCCAATCGTCAAAAGTAGTTAACACATGGAATAGTCTCCCTGGAAAGGTAGTGGCAGCAGAAACAGCAGATTGGTTTAAACTGGATTTAGATATGGGCTTGTGAATGTACATGAGTGATATGTTGTATGTCAAGACTGTTGGCAATGGTGATGCGTTGCAGAAGTTGCCATCCCCAAACTCTGAAAGGGAGACAAAGTGGGATGACCATTGCGAGTGAAGCCGAGAAGTCTGTTGTGTTTGGAGAAAATGGCAGTGACGTCATCAGGAACAGAAATGATGGTTGATTTTGCAGGTGTGGGAAGTGCTCAAGGAGACATGGGATTTGAAGCGAAAATGCCGTGCTGTGATGACTTGTAAAAGCTGTGATTAAACCGTTGGCATTTACAAGCAGTAAGTCTTGTGTCATTGCTGGATGCAACAGTCTCCAATCAAGTGAAGGACAGTGACATCTCTGTCCAATCTGTCCTCAGCAGCTATTGTCCTCCATCAGGAAATGTCCCCAATCAACCCACTTGAAGTACCATGGCCTCAAACATCTGCTGAACTGAATGTAAATGCTGCTGAGTCTTTGGTGACCGTTGCACTGTACAATTTACTCGTTTGGACGATCAGTGCATCAGAAGAGCCTTCCATCGATCACTATGTTAATGTCCCTGCAAAGATTCATTTAAAATTGTTGTCCATCTTCAATCCAAATGAGTGAAAGCAACACCCAAAGCCTTGTGCCTTGGGTTGACCATTCATCATTTGACAAGGTTTATATAGCTCCTTGGATTATTGAACCATCTCGGTCACTGTGACTGGTTCAACTTCGACCATCGTATTTCAAAACAGCCTTCATTCAATTTCAGTTGGATCGAGGTCTGGTTATCCCACGTGGAGTCAACAAACAAAAAGCAACTATCTTGGTCTAGCTTTAGGATAATGAATATTTTTCTGAGGAAAGAGTCACAGATTCTGGCACCACACATCACACAAACAGGATCCATATTCAACAGGGTGAAATGGCCATAGTACATTCAGCTGTGCGCCATTCTCTCCCGAGAAAACAACGGAACTCGAAGACCACCCCATTCCGATGATGTTGTATCAAAAGCAGGAAATACAAGGAACACAGCTCCCCACCACCAACATTTATATTGGCCCTGCATTCACCTGTACGGAGCAGCCTTTATACGCCTGTCCCCATGAGCTTAATAGTTACGTGAAAATCGGCGGAGAAACGAGTGATGAATTTGCTATTTATCTTAATTCACTGCAGAGGACGTCTTGCCACCTGATGTAGTCATTCAAGATGGTAGAATGTGAAATTAAAGGCACAATGTGACTTTTATAGCACACTGGACGACCCGTGAAACCGTTGTGACAGCAGTTGATTAAAAAAATCATTTCAAGAAAAATAACTAAAAATTTTTTTGAAAGATAGCTCCAGTGAACTATATCACTGAGGTCGTTTGCGTTGATCAAATAATCCCAAAGAGTACTTGACTGAATCGGGAAATGATTTTTAAATAATTTTTTCGTTACCAAATTTGAACGAAACTTGATACTGCACACCGCAGGAGAATGGTGAGTAAGTTGGCCCTAAAACTTTTGCACTATCCTGTACCGTTTTGGCTGTATTTCGGGAACATACAAACATTCATACATACAAGATGAGAGTTTTAGTAATATATAGATGCTACTCATTCATCTAACCATAATTGGGAGTCTACAACTTCGTAGCATGCAGTCGTAGGTAGGTGAAATCCCACATACATGAACTCGATGTTTATGCCTCCATGATGTTAAAATTTAATTTCCAGAGGAACAACATTCGTGCAGTGGCAGCTTTGCTAATTCTGATAAAATGCAATTAAAGAAAATCACCTATTTTCAATGCAAAGAAAATCACTAATCCATTTAAAGAAAATCACTAATCATGTCAGCATTATGATACTTCATCTACTGGAACTAAGTATGAGGGTCTTTGTCCTGAATGAGCTTCATTGTGGTAAGAGTTGAAATTATGGAACAGCGAATTCGAAAAATGGCCAAAATGCCAAAAACATGCTTTTTTGACCCCAACAGCCCAGTTCAAAGTGGTCTACAAAAAAAAAAAAAACCTGCAGGTTTGTCAGTCACAAGTTATTACAGATTCAGCTACAATATATCCAAAATTGGAGTCCTTCTTCGATCATGGTTCCAAAAATCGATTTCCAGCTGCCTTTTGCCCTTGTGGGCACAGGGCCTAACTATGGAATTTCTTTATACAGTGTCTGCTCATTTACCGCCCCACCTCCAGATACGACATGGCAATGGTGCAGGACTTGTCACCCTGGCGCTGCTCAACACATTGAAACAACTCCTCCAGCGTAAGACACATGAGTCCCGGCTCATCTTTTGTCCCCATCATGGTGTGAGTTTTTCCAGCACCAGTAGCACCATACGCAAATACTGTGCATAAAAGGAGAGAGTCCATCAACATTGTATGGAATTACCAATTTACAATAAAACTACCATGCATACTACCGATGCTGGCAAACAAAGATAGAAAATCCAACATACCAGTGCAGTTGATTCCCTGCAGGAGATACTGCAGGAGTCGTTGAGTCGAAGCCTTATAGACGTCAGCCTGTGAGGCAGTTCCATCAAAGACCGTGTCAAAAATGAAACGGAGGTCTTTGCGCTTGCGGGAAGTTGGTGCACGCAGGTCTTTGCGCTTGTGGGTAGTTGGTGCACGCAGTGGAGGAGCATTGAATAAAGCAAAATCATCCTCTTCCTTAGGATCAAAGATCAACATTTGGTCATCTAAAACCTGATAGGGAGGAAATAACACCATGAAATCAAATGTTTGTTTTGCTGCTTGTAAACTTCAGAATTATAACCAATTAAAACAAATAAATAAATAAATAAATAAATAAATCAACTACTTCCAAAATAATTTAAGGTGTAGCATTCAACAAGGAAGCATTGCATAGGCTTGATGGGACCAATGGCCTCCTCCTACATCAAAGTTCCTTGTGAGGGAACTCATTACATTGCAATGTGGGCACTGGGTAGACAGGACAACTGAACAGTTGCAACAACTTTTTAATAATACTTTAGGGGGAAGAGGGACAGGGTCAAGACCTCTCCCACTATACAAATGTATACATGTAGACTTACATAAAAAGAGGCTCATTTAACAACTAAATAGCAAAGGTTGGAAAGTCAACACTGACAGAGGGGAATATGCTGACAGTTATCAGCAAAGATGACCTCACAAAACAGGGTGAGCAGTTTACCTTTTGTATCTCACTGGAAGGCTGGATCCAGATCTTTAGCCAAAATCGAATCAATTTGGCCTCGTCACACCTGCCCACCAAGTTTCATCTGAATCCTTCCATAACTTTTTGAGATAGCATGCTGTATATAGTTTTTGGCCCAACCTCTCAATGATGAAGACTCACTTTGAAAATAAAATTCCTCGTGTCTGGAACCGGATCCAGATCTTCAGCAAAATCTAATCAATTCATCCTTGTCACACTCCTAACCTGTCCACCAAGTTTCATCCGAATTTGTCCATAACTTTTTGAGATATCTTGCTCAGAGACAGATGGGCAGAAAGACCGCCAAACAGGGGTGAAAACAATCTCCATCCGCCTTCTGTGACGGAGGTTAAAAAAAAAATTAATAATAATAATAATAATAACTCGAACTGCCACTTTATGACTGCTGGCAGTGATGACCGGGTACCCGGACGTCCGCCTTTGATACAACATGAGACTTATATATGATAGTCGCAAAGTTTCCCTTCGATAGGATAAGTGGTTGCAGAGAAAACATTTAATAGTGATACAAATACAGCCCTGCTTCGATACAACACGGGACTGACGAGTTATGAACCGGGTAGCACAAAGTGTTCAATCTATGTATTCCGTATGCAGTCAGCCCTTTTTCCTGGGGACATTGGCGGTATCAATTGAATTGCTATTCCTGTACTCTCAAATGCTTTCAGGTGTAGCCAAGTGAGCCTTCTGGAAAAAAAAAAAATCTAAAAGTTCTCAGATTTAAATAATTAAATAATTCTGGCTGCCAAACCGCGTGGCCGATCGGGTTGAAATTTTAAACCTACGTTTCACATGTCGGCTAGATTATAATTATGAAGTTTCGCATATATTGAATCAGCGGTTCCAGAGTAAACATTAATTAATATTAATATTTATCCTTCAATCGAACATGGCTGCCAAATCATGGGGCCGATCGAGTTGAAATTTAAACCCTTCATTCCACATGACTGTTCCATCATAAAACGGAATTTTCACATTTATTAATGCAGTAGTTCCAGAGTAAACATTAATTAATATTTTCCTTTCAATCCAATATGGCTGCCAAACGATGTGTCGTACATCAAAAGGGGGTGAGAACCTTTTGTTCGTCATGGAGAGGCGCTCATACATGTGGAGCTTCGCCTCGATCTGTTCAGCCGTTTCAGAGAAGAAGACTTTTAAAGTTATTAATTTTCAATCCAATATGGCTGCCATACCATGTGACTTATTAAAACATTAATTTAAATTCTCCCTCTAATGGGGAAGTGGATTATGCTTGTTAAATTTCGTGTTGATCGGACAAGGTGTGTTTTTCTATCCAAGATGGCCTCCAAACCATGTGACTTGTGACATCATAATTTTTAATGTACATGCAGGCATGGGGGTAGATTATAGTTGCCAAGTTTCGCTTCAATAGGCTATGTGGTTCCAGAGAAAACATTATTTAATATAATTCTTGAATCCAACATGGCTGCCAAGCCATGTGACATCAATTATTCATGAACAAACTTATATTCACTACAAGTGTGCAATACGTATGTGAAGTTTCCCCTTGATCTGACCAGCTGTTCCGGAGAAGAAGATGTGTGAAGGTTTTAAGGTAAATTCAAGATGGCCACCAAACCATGTGACCTATCAATAAAAAAATTAACAAACTTGTAAAAGGATGTCCTGGGGAATGTGGGTGTAAAGTTTCACCTCAATCTGTTCAGTTGTTCTGGAGAAGATGTTTTTTATTATTTTCAAAACAAGATGGCTGCCGAACCAAGTCACCTATGACGTCATAATAATTTTTTTTCTCCAGTGATTTGTTGTGTCGATGACGCTCAAGAAATTTCAGATTTTTCCCATGCAGCGTTCTACTTGACAAATTTTCACCGGCATACCGCTTCACCGATGAGGTCACAAAAAAAAAAAAAAAAATCACCTGTGTTCCACATGGGGAGCTTATTAAAATGTATGAAGCAAAATAAAATTTCCATTGTTTCCATTTCAGAGATTTCCATTGTTTCCAATTTCCATTTCAGAGATACAGAAGTCCAAAGTTTATTGTTTTTTTTTTCAAGATGGCGCCCGTACCACGTGACCTATGACGTCATAATTATCAATTAAGTTTGCTATCAAAAACAATACATACTATGGTGAAAATTGTGTCGATCGGACTTACCGTTCCTGAGAAAATGATTTTTAAAGCGAAAGAACCCGAAAATTGCCGCCGGAAAAATAATAAATAATAAACAGAAGATAAACAATCGGTTACCTCGTCCATTTAAGTGGGTACCCTAATAACAACAAGGCCTTTGCTGAACTCCTGAATCGAATCAGAGAGGGTGTGCATACAAAACATGACATGATGACTGACAGAGCATGCAATCACCCCAGATGCTGATGAGTATCCTGCTGATGCTCTCCAAGTGTTTGCTACAAACAGCCGTGTCAATGAATACAATGAACACAAACCGGCTGAGCTTCCAGGAGAACAAAGACATCTTAAGGCTTTGGACAAAAAGCCAAATGTTCTGAAAGAGTACACAACAAAGTCTGATCCCAGATATACTGGTGGTTTACCAGAAGTGTTGCATCGTGCAGTCGGAGCCAGAGTGATGCTAACAAGGAACTTGGATGTGACAGATGGTCTGGTGAATGGAGCTCTTGGAACAGTGGTTGGTTTTTTTTTTTCCCCAGATTGGACACAGCTACCCACCAACCACAAGCTGTGATGGTTGAATTCGACAACACAACAGTTGGTGTTGAGGCCAGGCAAAACAAACCACACGACATCAACTATCCCAAGGCTGTAGCTATAACAGCAATTGATGTAAAATTCACAGTATCTAGCAAGAAAGCAGGCCGAGAGATAACAAGGCGGCAGTTTCTTCTCAGACTATGCTGGGCTACCACCATACACAAGATGCAAGGACTAACCGTCAAGCAAATAGTGGTATCCTTACAAGGAAGATTTGCTGATGGCCAGTGCTATGTTGCATTGAGTAGAGTACCTTCTTCCTCAAGTCTCTATCTGACAGAATTCAATGAAAGCAAGATGAAGTCCAGCGCAATGGTGAAAATGGAAATTGAGAGGATGAAGAGAGACATGCGTCTGCAGACATATCATAGTGATGTACAGCTTGCCCTCAATGCCAATCCAAAACCAATCCTTCTTGCAGTACACAATGTGAGGTCTCTTTCTGCTCATCACAAGGACTTGCTTCTGCAGCTTCTCATCAATGACTGCACACTTGTTTTCCTAACAGAAACATGTCTCACACAAAAAGACTCAGATGCACAGTTTGCTTTTCCACATTGCAGACTTCTATGCAAGGACAGATGCGCATCGGAAGGATCCAGTGCAAGTGGGCACAGGAATGCCCATGGTGGTGTGTGCACCTATGTCAGTTCTTCTGTGCAAGGCCATGAACACAAGTTGCCTATAGATGATTCCACCTTTGATCTACAATGCCTTGACATTAAGCCACCAGAACATAAAGACTTTTCGGTGGTCAATATATATATATATATATATATATATATATATATATATATATATATATATATATATATATATATATATATATATATAGACCACTAAAGTCACCTGTGCATGAGTTTGAAACAGCTTTCTGCACATTGTTACAGTCACTCTCTGCCACTAAGAAACCAGCCACAATAGTGGGAGACTTCAATCGCAACCTTCTCACCACAAGTCCAGAAACAACTTGATCTCAATGGCTTCAAGCAACATGTGAAAAATCCAACACATGTGAGTGGTTCTCTTCTGGACCATGGCTACACCAATAGGGATGTCACCATCTCGTAGAGTGGGACTTGCTACAGCAACCATGACATTCTGTGGGTGGCCCTTCATCTATAAGCTATATAGAATAGGAAGTACTTAGCGCTACATGGAAGCATTTCAACGTACCACACACAAAGATGAATCGAAACCCAAAGATCCGAGATAAGTTTTAAACGACAAAGTTGCAAAGTAGAGTTGAACGTAAGGATTGTATTATTGAAATTCTGTCTTTTATTTCTTGAGTAGGGTGTAAACAGTGAAATTTCAGAGTTTAACCTTGACCTTTACCACATCTGGCCCAAAATCTAATCACTTAATTGACCCGTCTTACTTTACCTTTGTACCAAGTTTGATGAAATTCTGTCTTTTATTTCTTGAGTTACGGCGTAAACAGTAAAATTTCAGAGTTTGACCTTGACCTTTGACCCTTGACCTTTATAACATCTGGCCCAAAATCTAATCACTTAATTGCACTTTCTTACTTTACCTTTTTACCACGTTTGATGAAATTCTACAATTTGCTTCTTGAGTTATCGCGTAAACGAAAATCTGGACGGACGAACGGACGGACGGATGGACCACCCGGAAACATAATGCCTCCGGCACCCTTGGTGCAGAGGCATAAAAACAAATGTAAAAGCATCAGCGAGAGATCAGGGATGGTTATCAGAGAAATTATGAGGTGAGAGTGGGCAGCAGTATCAAAAGAGTAGAGTTAAGATGATAAGACAGACAGACAGACAAAGGGACTCAGCTCCGGATGAGATTAAAGTTGGATGAAGGAATGAAGTGAGCACACAGCCTAGATTCGAGGGGAACTAGGTGAGTGAGGGTTCTTCAGAAGCAAGTAAAGAAAGATGGGGGCGAATAGGTGTGTGGGGGACAGTTGGAGTGAATTGGCCAGGTAAAAGCGAGGCCACAAGTGAGGTGATAAAGAGCAGAGTCCACCGACCTGCATGTAGTGGGAAAGGAACAAGCCCTGGGGACTAGACTTCTGACTGAGGGATGCCAATAATTTGTAAAATATAATAAACTGGAAAGCATCTGAAAATGCAAAGCCCATTCGCATTGTATTTGAACTTCTTCTTCGATATTTTCAACGGTATCCTTGACCTTTTGACCAAATTCTGAATTTGTCTTCTCCATGTTCTCATAATAAAGCTTTGTTGAAAATTTGATGACAAAAGCTCAAATGGAAAAAAAAAATGTTCCGGGAAAGACACAGAAGGACGGGGACACAGACACACACACGTGATGGCAAAACCCAATCTAATGCTTCATGGGGGGACGTGCTAATGACCCCAAACAGCTCCCCCACCTATCAATCTTTATACTCTCACTAATACTGCGAATGACATACAAGCTCATGGAACGTTTTCTACCACAAGGCCTTCTTCAACCGTATAATCGCTTGGCTCTTATCCACTTCGGATGATGAGGGTGTGAATGCACCATGAACACAAACCCACCTGCTTTAAATCACAACTAAGGGCTGTGTTGTTCCAGGAATTCAATCTTCATGCAAGCTCACAAGTTAACCCTTTGAGGGTCAGCTCCACCTTCAGTGACTCCTTCCTACCCGAATAACCATTTTTAAACCAGCTGGATCCATCCATGCATTCTCCCAATATGTTTGTGGTTTGCTCTTTTAAAAAAAAAAATAAAAAAAACAGCTTCCTGGTGCTCTGCAATAAAGCTGCTGCTCTCTTCCACGGACAGGCTCTCGTTACCCCCTTGCAGAGACCTCCGTAATCCGGTCCGCACAAGGTAGTAGAATGGTTCTTGCAAAAACTGATATGGTTTATGGTAAATTTGCCACCAAAACGATCCATATTGCACGAGTCGGATAGCTTCGAAAAACATACCCAACTGGAACGGCACTCTTCGACATCACGATGGCGACAGATATGCCTCCGCCCACATTATTAAAACATTCTACATTCTTGGGCCAAGTTTGATTAATGCCCCTGAACCCCAGATTCAAAATATATAATTATATAAAATATATAAATAAATCATTCTTCGTTCAATCCAAAATGGTTGGTAGACTGTGTGATCTTTTAATTATCTGTGAACACCCTGCTATCCCCAAGGCTTGGGGAACATGTGCATGAAGTTTCCCCTCGATCTGTTGTGTCATTTCGGAGAAAATTTTTGTAGGTTTTCTTCTTTTTTTATGTTAGAAAAAAATTTGGCTGTCGAACTACGTGAATGATGGCATCATCAATTTATTTTTCTCCTTATCCAATTCATTTCAAGATGACCAAAAAAATTTTCATACTGATCGGATAAAGCGGTCGACTGATGCAATTATGACACCATAGCGAAACCACCATTTATTTATTTGTTTTTGTATACAATGCCGAGGCTCGTATGAGAGCCAAGACAAAGTACAACAAGGGGAGCAGGAGACAAGAGGGGTGGGAGTGGGAAGGAAAAAAACAGTGGGGAACAGAGACATGAGGAGATCTGCAGAACGGAGAGGAATGGGGCAGGATACACAGGGTGAACAAGATGGACACGACAGGGACTTTTAGAAAGGAAAGCAGGGAATTTGAAGGAGGTGGGTTTGGGGTGGATTAGCGGAGGTCGAAAAGATCGTGGTTTTGGATGTGGGAAGATAAGAGGTGGTGGTGAACAGCTGTTTTGAAGACCTGGAGGGAAGAATGGTATTAAAGAGAATGTGGGAGTTTGTTCCAAAGATGGGAAAAATACAGAGGAATGAAAGAGTGAAGGTGGGCAGTGATTCTCGATTTTGGTAGTTTTACCAGAGGCGAGTTGATGGCGGACCTGGAGAGCACTGTGGAAATATGGGGGGGAGGGGGGGGGACATATCTCAGACAGAGCAGGGTGGGCGAGACCAAAGAGGGGATGGTAGAAGACAAAGACCACCAACCTGCCTGCAGTGAGAGTGAGAGACCCAAAGACTCAGCCTCATCGTGGGAGATACCAATGATCCTAAATGCCTTGGATTCCACTGCGTGAAGCCAAGAAAGGTGAGAGGTGGGAGCACCAGCCCAGAGGGGAGAGTACTCATCGGCTGTGGACAAAAGCTTTGTTTGTGGTCAGGAGCTCAGGTGGGCCAAGGAAGGACTCGTGACTGGCTTTGGGGGTCAGCTTGGAAATGTGGCTTTCCCTGGAAAGATGATGGCAGATAGCAAGACCCAGAAGCTTGAAAGAAAAGGCTTCTTCAAGAGGATTGGTGAGAGAGTAGATTGGGGGGGGGGATCCAGATGGTCCTTTCGGAGAGACATTGTGAGATTTGTCCGGATTGAAAGACATGTTCCACGTGTTGGACCAGTTTGTGATTTTATCCAGATCTGCAGTGAGCGAAGAAGCTGCTGCTTGCCGATCCAAGGGATGACAGATGGAACGGCAGAGGGTGGAGTTATCAGAAAAGAGATAAAGAAGATTTTCCAGAGTCAGAGAAATCATTGATGAAAATTTGGCTGCGACAGGAGGGGAAGTCTGTGAGCCATGAGTGAAGATGTCCTTGGATACTATAGGAAGAGTTTGGTGGACAGGGTACCAGACCATATCGAAAACACATGACATGTCTGGGGATATGGCTCTGATTTCACGTCTGGCAATGAGGATCTCCATCCATTGTTGGGAGAGCAGAAGCAGCATATCCACAGAAGCCGAAGCAGGTAGAGTGACCTGGTCTGAATCCAAAATTGATGATCGGAAAATCAAGCCATTGGAGAAGAGGAAGGATTTCATGCCTGAAGCGATGATGGATTCCATAACCTTGCTGATGATTGGGAGAAGGCTGATTGGTCTGTAGTTGCAGGGATCTGTTTTTGCACCTTTTTTATGCAGGGCAGTAATGTTTGCTGATTTCCAAGCAGATGACAGACAACCTTGAGCAAATGAGAGGGTGAATAGAACAGAGAGAGGGTGAGCAAGTGCAGCAGAGCAGGTTTAGAGGACACATGGGCTGATGCCATCTGGACCGGTTGCAGAATCTGAGTCGAGGTTTAACCTACAACATCAAAAAAAAAAAAATATATATATATATATATATATATATATATATATATATATATATATACATATACATACATATATATATATATATATATATATATATATATATATATATATATATATATATATATATCTTCTTCTTCTTCTTTCGGCTGCTCCCGTTAGGGGTCGCCACAGCGGATCATCCGTTATGATCCGCATACTGATTTGGCAGAGGTTTTACGCCGGATGCCCTTCCTGACGCAACCCTGGTCGCCTCTTACGACACAGGGATATGGCATACCTATTTTAACCGGGGTATACATATCACATATATATATATATATATATATATATATATATATATATATATATATATATATATATATATATATATATATATATATATATATCACATTCCCAATGAAGAGTACTTGATATGCATTAAGTTTAAATGTTTTTCCATGAAGTGGTTTCAGAGATAGAGGTCCAAAGTTTTTCCTTTTTTCCAACATGGCTGCCACTTGACCTGGATGTGCATGCAAACAACCGGAAAACATAAAGCCTCGGGCGACTTCTTCAGTGGAGGCATAAAAACATGCATTTATAAGACAAAATCAAATCAGAAAAAGAGAAAAATAAAGAAAAGTGGATGCCAAAGTGGAAAAATTTGCAAGTCAAAGAATTCCATTCCTTCCCCTTGCAAATTCAAAGGCCCAGAAGAATAATGCATTCATGTTTTCTCGACTAATGTGTGTGTGTGTGTGTGTGTCAGTGTGTGTCAGTGTGTGTCCTCCATAACTCCAAAACTTTGCATGCATACTATGAAAACTCCAAGGAAGTGCAAGAATGAAAGTTGGGTGTTGAGGTTAAGACACCCCTTTTGAAGATAATTAACGGCCTTATTTAATTATATCCTTCATCAGGCGATCCTCGGCCACCTCGCTGTCTGGGGACTTAAGGCATTTCCTGGATAACCTTGCTGGGCTCCGAAGCCTCCATCTTTTTTTTTGCCTGCTCAACCATGCCTTGACTTGGAACAGGCTGCAACGATTTCTTCACAATAAAGTTGGTGTTTTTTAGATCCTCGTGGAGGATCTCTAAGTCTTACTTACGTTGTTGTTCTTGTGGACTTTTTTGTTTCACAGCCTCCAGTTTTCATCGAAACTTCCTGAAACTTGGCATATATATGTAAAAATACCCTGCGCAGACAGTAACCATCTCCAATTTTGAGATTTCCTCCTAGAAAAAAGTTATGACTTCAATATATCTCCGCTAATGGAAATCGCCTAAAAAATTATCTCCGAAACTAAACAAGCTTTTTGAATTCTGTTTGCGGGAATCGAACAGGGCATTAGCAGAGACGAATTACCGCACATATGATACATCACTATGACGTCATTCCTATTTTTTTGACATTTTTTGTTTCACCACCCAGAGTTTTCATTGGATCTTCGTGAAACTTGCCATGTAAAAGCAGAAAGCCCATACACAGACAGTAACCCTCTCCGATTTTGGAAATTCTTCCTAGAAAAAAAGTTGATGTCATAATATTGCCGCTAATGGAAATCGCCTATACCATTATCTCCAAAACTAGGCAAGCTGTTTGAATTTTGTTTGCGGGAATCAAGCCGGGCATTAGCACAGATAATTTATCGCAAAGCTGATACATCACAATGACATCATATTCGTTTTTATGACGTCATCATTTTGAGGATGAGGATCTTAGCTCATTCGAGCTTGTTTTCCACTTTCCTCACTCATATTATCGAATGTCTGTTCATCATGTTTTTGAGTGAAGACGGTCGAAGACAGAAAGCTGTTAGTCGATCTGACCAAGAAAAAAAAAAAGAGAGAAAAATAAAGGCTGAGTTTTTGTAAGCAAACTCACAGATAGGAGGAGGCAGAGTATCAAGGTAATCATCATAGCTATGAATCGCTGTATACATCGATTCTGCAAGTCCTCTAACTTTTCAAATTAGGAGCTTGGAACAATTTCATGCATTATGATACGATTTTCCACGATCTCGCCTCACGGACTAATTTAAGTGTATCATCGAAATATTATTTTGGTTTTGAGGATCGGATATCGTCCGCACTAAATAAGTGTCGAAATCTGTTGTGAAATCTGACAATTTAAAGAAATAATGGATTTTATAACTAAGCCGATATACCTATTTACTTTAAGCAAGCGAGGGAGGCTATGTTCCCTCCTCCATATACACAAGAAAATGTGAAATTTCCAAAGCAATGAACTTATCTTTTTCTACTGTTTGGATAATTATATTGAGTGAAGAATTTTTTTTTAGGAACGTGCCAAAATTAACCAGCTTCGAGAGATACGATTGAATACATTCACTGCTAGACTTCGCACCCTGACCCCAGAGGGACTGCTTATCCATAGCATCCACCAGATCTGTGTCGATATTTTTGAAGGTTTTGCAAGGTGCTCTACAGGGAATCAAAGCAAATTTGATGAAAAACGAACATTTAAAAAAAAGTTATACCGTTTGCGCGGACCCCAAACCCCGATGTAACGTGTGACACGAGCACAGACGAGTAGGCAACATGGTGGATTTTCTGCAATGTTTATTTCACGGGCGATTGAACGTTACGATGTCTCCAGGGTTGTTCTGCATTAAGCTGCAACTCTTTTGTGCATAAAGTCATTATTTGAATGAATTCATTTTATTTCATTCACTGCTGTGTGTGCAGTGAAGACCGGCTTTAAAGTTAAAGGTATCCTATATGACATGCAGCGAAAGCCTGGCCAACCGCATCTCATCAGCGATAGAGTCCTTGCATGAGTGCTTATGCCACTTGACAAACGCCTTACAGTCGATAGCAGTACCGCATGAGATAGCGGATAGTCAATAGTCCTGAGCGAATTGCTCACTCACTCACAGCAGACGCTTTTGCCCGCCACGTCATTCAGAGCGAATTGTTCACTCACTCACTCTCACTGCGGATGTTTTTGCCCATTGCCCCCGAGCGAGTGGTTGTGAAATAACACCCGATTTCCGAGCCATTTGCAGTATTTAATGCGTTTTCTAAATTACAGAGCGAATATATATATATATATTTTTTTTTTACACCTGTCACATGCAGCTGTTTATAAAGATCAATGTTTGTGAACACATGTCAATGTTTGTGAAGCGTGTGTTGT
>NC_140963.1:39597068-39657068 GCF_056783735.1 Eptatretus burgeri | reverse complement strand
ATATATATATATATACATACATATATACATACAGGGTGTCCATAAAGTCTCTTTATAATTTATACCATCTTGATGTGCTTCGTGCAACTAATGGTGCCCATATGGAAGTGTATTAAACGAGGCAAAAAAAAAACTTCAATATCGACTCCTCAGTTTGTAATGATTTCCACAGGTTTATTGATTCATTTGCTTTTGTAATAAATTTTTTGAATTGTAAAGAGACTTTATGGACACCCTGTGTATGTACATATATATATATATATATATATATATATATATATATATATATATATATATATATATATATATATATATATATACATATATATATATATATATACATATATATATATATATATATACATATATATATATATACATATATACATATATATATATATATATACATATATACATATATACATATATATACACATGTATATCTAATCTATATACAGTATACATATACATATATACACACACACACACACACACACACACACACACACACACACACACACACACACACACACACACACACACACACACACACACACACACACACACACACACACACACACACACACACACACACACACACAACAATACACTAGAAATTAGGAAAGGATAATGTTGCAGACGAAAAATAAACAAACACTTCGTCCATTGTCCTTAACGAGAGAAAGCCATGAAAATTTGACAAATAGCCAGCCCAAACAGCTTGACATTTAACATCCAGCTCTTGAAATTGTGGATTTAGTGATTGAGCCAAAATGTCAATCACTCGTATTCTCACTCCCACATGGAGCTACTTTGAACGGTTTTATTACCGAACAGAAGCCAGGATCCTTGAAACTCAAATGTAGCTCATTTGCTAAACGAAGGCAATGGCAGTTCATGGTCTGCCTTTCGTCCAGCGCATGAGTTTACTCGAGACTGATCAAGAGTCATTTACGAAGCAACTCTCCAGAAGTTATTGTGCAAAGGAGCTCATTCTGTAGGAAATCTGGGCTTGAGCCCAAAGACCAGAGTTCGGGTGAGGAGATGATTGCCATTTTCGAGTTCGATACTATAATCGGTGCATTGACACCAAGTGTGTTGAAAAGGGGAAAGCGCATGGGACCAAGCAAATGGTGAAGAGCTGGGTAATACAGCCCTTTTGCACAAACCTTTTAAACAGAAAGCAGGCTCAGAGCCTAGAAACGGGGCCAATGTTCTTGGTTGTGTGAGGCTCAGTCTTCACAAGACGAGGTCATTTTCAATTGGGACAATACTAGCTCGCTCTCCATACCATGATCTTGCCTTGCATCCTGAAGCAGATATTTTTATTCTCAACCACAGGTAAGTAGTGCAAGATAAAGCTGATGAATAGAATACAAGCAGGAAATGTATTTTTCATTTGCTTTGCAGCTTTCCTAATGGATTTAGAAGATTTAAAAACTAGTCTTATAAAGAACACGAACAAACGCTCTCATATACACCTCATGGAAGAGCGAGGTGACGGGGACAGAAGGCAATGCACTGACAGTGGAGCAGACTGACAAGGGCACAACAAACAACAAATGCAACAATGTTTGTCACATGCAATGATGCACCAATAGGCAAGTTGGATTTGGCTGAAGTCTGCTTGAGGCTCCGCCCAGACTGGCCACCTATAAAAAGGATGAGAAGACCATTTTTTGGGACATTTGGTGACAGCTGATTGCGGCTCTTACAGCTCTGAGAGGTTTGTGATAGTTTCTGACAGCTGGGTGACGGCTATTTTCAGTTCCAGTCAAACGGTTGGTGAGCTGGTGACGGTGTAGTTTGTGACAGTTGGTGATGGCCTTGCAGCCTTGCAGCTCTGATCGCTGGTGACAGCCTTACAGCACCTCACAGCACCTTACAGCAAATTGCAGCCGTCAGTTGGTTGCGGCTTCTGGTGGCTCCTGACTGTGGGCGACAGTTAGATCGTTAATGTTGGTTCTGCTCGAGACCTGTTCTTGGCATCCCTGGTTCCTGGAGTGACGACATGACGTCAATTTGTGTTAAACGCTGTTTGCGAGAGTGTGCATGGCAAGGCTGGGCACTGGCAACGGACCAACGCATGCTCACACACCAGGGACATTCTATTTGACGCACGACGACTTCTACTTGGTAAGCGAGACCTGATTCCTCTCCCCCCTGAATGATCTGCTGGGTACCCTTGTCTGTGTTTAATCATCAAGTAAGGCAAAGTGATAAGCATCTGCTCTTTGTCAGTTTTTCTATCAGTACCTGATTAATCCTTTATTTGCTTGAGATTATTTTGATTGATTTGAATTTGCCTATTTTCACTACAAGGAAATAAAAAGTTATTCTGTTTATTTTTTTTCTTGTTTATAAATTCCTTGTTGACGTTTCAACCTGTCCGTGCTTGTCCTTTCCTTTCATTGATCCAGCATTGTCCGATCCTAGATAGACTGGGAAGTAATTACCAAACGAAATGACCCATCAAAGTCGGCCCGTACCAGCGGTTAAACGCTCGGCCGCCCTAATTAAGGTCTAATCAAGATAAGATCGGTGCTTTGCCCAGGGCACGCTCCCCGTTCAGGAAGCCACGTGACCTCTGGTCTGGCTCTTCCGAGGAGGAACGGGGATTAACCCCCTCATAATACATCCGGTACTCGTGGCTGTAACAATATGCATGCATGTATGTATGCGTATATATATATATATATATATATATATATATATATATATATATATATATATATATATATATATATATATATATATACATATATATATATATATACATATATATATATACATATATATATACATATATATAGCTGGGCTGACATCAGAACTGGTCATTGGCACAGGCCAATTGGAGTCAGGGTGGAGTGCCGATAACCAATTACAGAACGTACTGTATACAACCCCAAAACCTTGAGTAGCTTACACCCTTTTTAAGGTGAATTTCAATAAACAAATTAAAAAGAACAATATTGCATTGTAGATGTTTCAAGGAGATGTGGATAAACATTATTCTTGATAAACAGCTGCCAGTAGTCATGTGATGGGTTGGGAAAAAAAAGTTGTCTGCAATTTGGAAAACGTATTAATATGGAAAACGGCTCGAAAATTGGGTGTTATCAAATTTATTTTGCTTTGAAATACACAAAGAGAAACAACTTACCTTTCAAAAGCACGCACGAGTCGTATAAAATAACCAATTGCCTTTGAAACAGCCACGAAGCCAAAGGAAAGCACAATCGATCGTACTGTACCCTACTTCCTAGCCAAGTACATCTTGCCATCATACATTCCGAGCATATATCATACAATCAGTTAAATTTGTTTTATCCCACATTGCAAAGGCAGACGGACAGTATGTTTTATTTGGGATTATTTTCTGATCAACCCATTTGAGAAAACTTTGGCTACATGCTTGCAATGCAACAAAGATGTGCCTTGAGGAGGATCCATCATCAAAAACTTCACGACTACGAACTTAATCCAACATCTCATCCAGGACGTGGGGTGGGTGTCGAGTCTGGGTTTGATTCCAGTTCGTAATCGTTCCAGCATGGTATCTACTTCATGTGTGACACAATGAAAATATTTACCACTTTATAATCTGCATCCTTTGAAGCAGTGGCAAAAATAATAATAATAATAATAATAATAATAATAATAATAATAATAATAACGACAATAAGCCGATGCCAAAATAAATAAATATCCCACCAAGCTTTGCGGGCAACCAGAGGTCGTACTCAAATATTCCCTTAAGGCGCTGTCACACCTTGACGATTTAGCCAGCAATGGAAACGTATAAAAATGTATGTAAAAAGTTGGCGTACGCTGAAATTTTGATGTTTTTTTTTAAAGTTTTGGTCGTATTGATAACGTGTTGGTCATATGCATAACATATTAGTAACGGGCAGAGAACGTTTCGTTGTCTTATAGATAACTTATACCAACGAATGCTTAGCCTGTTGTCGGCGTTCACAACCTATGCCCAGCAATAGTTTAACTTAGGCATAGCGCGCTGCACGTATCGCCGACGAACTCGTGGCGTAGCCTGTTAAAAACCTGCCGCACGCCGATTTAAATCAAAACAGCCTGAAAATTGGAAGTGTCAACATCGCAGTCACACCTTGACGATTTAGCCAGCGTATGCCGACCTATGAAAAATTGGCCGAACCAAGCTGGCACACGTCGAATACGGTTTGGGTAAGTTGTGTATACGTTAAGAGCGCGCTGAAAAACGATGAAGTACGCTGTCATATTTCGTGGTACGTTTAGTACGTCGTGAAATTTCAAGCATGCTGAAAATTTTACGACATACTCGCCGTATGGCTCACACGTTCCGCTACGCTGGGAATAAGTTGTAGGCACGATATGCGATCATTGACACACGTCGACACAAGTTCCTTGTAAGTTACTCAAAAGTCGAAACACGTCGAGGTAATGTTTAGCATACCCGAAACATATTTTCTCCGTCAAGGCACATTTTATTTTTTTCTCCTTGAAGGCATGTGATGAAATATCTGAAGTTGTTGTTGTTTTTTTGTTGTTTTGTTTTAGTCTATCACGAATTTTAAAATATATTCGGACATTTGCTTTTAAGTTTCGATGTCAACGTGACAATATCCTCAAACAGAAAATATTCACAGAGGAGGAACTAAGAATAAGACATGAGCAAACTGAAGAGGCAATCGGACGTGACGTAACTGTACGTGACAAAATATCGGAAGTTATTGTTTTTTTTTTTTAACGCTGCCAATACGCCATTATACGGTAGCTGTAAATCAGAAACATGTTCAGTAAGTTCTGTGGTCGTCCGGAAGACGTCAATCAAATCTGTCTACATACGTCAATATGCGTTGGAGGTACGTTACATATAGGTTCAAAGCACATTACTCATACGTTAGAAATAAGTTTTGGGTAGGCTAAGCATTACCTCGACTAGTTTTGACTTGAGTAACTTACAAGTAACGTGCCTCGACGTGTGTCAACGATCGCATAACGTGCCTCGACGTGTGTGCAACGATCGTGTAACTTGCCTACAACACGTTACTCATAGGTTATAAATAAGTTTCAGGTACGCTAATCATTACCTCGACGCGTTTCGAATTATGAGTAACTTACAAGTAACATGTGTCGACGTGTGTCAACGATCGCATAACGTGCCTACAACTTATGGCCAGCGTAGCGGAACATGTGAGTCATATGCTGGCATACGTCGTAAAATTTCAAGCGTGCTAAAATTTGAGGACAACCGCAAAGTACAACGATGAAAGCCAGCGTACTACGACGTATGGCAGTTTTTTCAGCGTGCTCTTAATGTTATCAAAACTTACACTAACGTATTCAACGTGTGCCAGCATTTTAGACAAATTTTTCATAAGTAGGCATACGCTGGCTAAATCATCAAGGTGTGACAGCGCCTTAACAAGGAACTTCAATGCAGGAGGCATTGAAGCCTCCACCAGTATTGCAAATGTATGGTCGTTTGTCCGTGCTCTATCCTTTTAAAATTCCGAGTGTTAAACAAGGAAGCAACATGTACTGTTTTTAAAGTCTTTAGTATGGACTCCTCAGGGTTTGAATCAACAAATCAGGGTGATTGCCTTCCCTTTAAATGACATCGTTGGTGGCTATATGGTAACATGTCCATAGAGGCCATATTGTTGTGGGCCGGATCTCGGTGGCGAGCACAACAGCTAGAGGGAGCAGTGGAGTCGTCTCCACCGAACACCCGGAATTTAGGTCGTGACCCTCGGATAAGTCCGAAAGGCACGGGTCCCTTCCAGGACCATGAATCGCCAATAATTTGACCGTGTGGGGTAGGGTTAATTGCCAACTTCAATATACCTAAGAACCCATGCGGCAAAGCTACCAGGGAATTCACACCCTCGACAGACCTCGAGCGGAATGAGCCGTTACCATGCCTGAACCGTGTGTAACCCGAGCGGATGGTTTCCAAGGCACGTCGGTCCAAATGAACAATTTACTGCTTCGCTATTTCTCAACACGCACCGTGCCAAACCAATAAAATAAATGACAGGGAACGAGCTGGGACATTCAACAAGAGGGGAATTTATTTACAATAATCAGGGGACGAGGGGAGCACGTAAGGGCAGAGTTATCCCAATAAAGAAGGGAATCAAATGTACAAGCAATTCCTGAAACAATTCTACTTGGAGACAGGGCCCACGGACACACACACACACACACACGCACACACAAATACCCCAGAAAGAGATGGACCTCGAGGTCTTTATTGCCCCTTCAGCTCGGGAGAGAAGACGAGTTGAGGGAAGAGAACGTGGCTGGCTACCTGGCCGCGTTCGCGTGGCTGGACGACCACACCTTCCCGGAGCACCAGGCGCCAAAGAACGGACCAGGGCAGCCGAACCCAGAGTAGGCGAGATGAGGTGATCTCGCGTGATGAGATGGTCGACCGCTTGTTGAAATGCGCCAGACGAGACGCCTCGGATGCGCGGGATGCAGTCAGCCGCAGACCCAGACAGAGGCGCGCTCAAGCAGACGGGACGCAATCATCAATGCTTTTTCCATCGTTTTTGGGGTGCGGTTCGCTCCCCCGTCGCCTGCTCCCATTGGGTGGACGGCGTGTCGCGGCTCCGCATTCTTGAGAAGGACCGACCCGGCTTTGGTCCGCACGTCACCCATTGGGCGGAAAATGACGCATACCCTTATTTGGCGCGAAGCCAGAACGAAACGCTCCATGCCCATATTTGGGCCAAGCCAGAGCGAAACGCTTCGTGACCATATTTGGTGCGAAATCCACACCGCCTGGGGCATGGAATTCCGCCCACGCACACGCCCGCATGCCGGCGAGCGCGCGAAGAGCGCGGCCAATGCCGCGAGCAGAGGGCTGTTGTTGGGGTAAAAATGCTATCTATAAAATAACTTCGCAGCGCACGTCCACTTAATTCCCATTAGACATTGGGGAAAGGGAGCTATCTATCCACATTTACTTAACGAAATAACTGAGCTACGGGGACCTGAATGTTGAGTGCTCATGGCGCCAGATTCGTAACAATATTACTGCAGAATGCTGGTTTGGCAACAGAACGTGCCTCAGACAATTATGAAGAACCAACAGAAACCCTTTCTGGTCACAGCACCCTACATGATATTGTTGGGATATGCTACCAGGATTAGGAGCTTGTGGATTAAGGTATCACGGAACAGCAAACACATGAAGACCTTAAACATCTTCCACTTGAGACATGTAAAAAGAAAGCCAAAAAGACAGTTTATGAGCCAAAAAAAAACAACAACAAAACACATTACTCCACACAAGCAAAAAAATAAAAAATGAAATAAAACACATGCTCACACACACACACACACACACACACACACCATCGGAGAAGCAAACAGCTCATGCACTGATGGATCTCCAAATGGAAAACAAAATGGACCCTGCTGTGGATGACATCTTATGCTCTGACGAAGAGCACAGCACACCAATGTGGCATCGCTGGGACTCACAAGCCACTGTGGACACTCTTCCACAGCAGCTAATAGGTTAATGGAAAATTATAGGGCTGCAACCAAACAGGTTACATGTTGTTCAAAAAGCACTGACAGCATCAGTCAATGAGAAATAAATGTGGTGAATGATTGCAAACCTTTCACGACAATTTGACAAAATAGCAAAGTTAGCAATCAAAATACAAACACGACAATCACCCAAATTCGATCGTCTTCATTCGCTTCGGACTCGTTCAAATATAAATGGTCCATTTTGGTTCAATGGGCTACCTTCTCGAAGGGTCAGGTGATCCTTAAGTATTAGCTCCTGGATCCAGGAATGGTTTATCGGGTGGAAAACATTATAATAGATGCAAACATTTACACCCACTTTTGTGAACTGCTGCACAGAAGCTTCATTTTCAGAGATTCGTTGAGCAAGAAGGGCCAATATCAGAAGAATGCACATCCTTGTTTGCCAAATTCAAGAAGAAGCCTAAAGATGGAAAGAGCCATTGTTAAGACTTGTTGAACACTTATGAAAAGTCTGGTGTTGGCTTTACAGTTAAGGTGGCTGGCTTAAGATCTGAGGGTATCGAGTTGCAGCCCCCACCAATGCCGTTGAAATAACACCAGGTGGGTTGATTCAGCTCGTCATCCTTCCGAGGTCGATAAAATTAGTAACAGCTTACTGGTACCAGGGACACTGCATCAGCAGCAGAGCCGTGCTTCATGCACAGCAAAAATGATGCAACCAGCAGCCACAGGCTGCATATCAAACAACACCACCAACAACACTTTTGAAGACTTCATTGAAAGAACACACAGAGCCACCAATTGATCAACAACCCAATTGTGGATGACAATCATTTCCCATTCACATATATTTGCTTTTTGGTAGAGCTCGCAAAACAAATGACCTGGACATCTTCACCAGTGCTCTTGGTCAGACGGGTCCTGTATTCTTTGGTACTCGTAAGCCTACTTAAGCCAGGTGGATGGTAAAAAATATTTTTGGAATCTTCAAAGCATGGAAGAGACTCACAAAAGGAATTTGTGCCATATTTGAGAATGGTGCCTTATCCATGCAACAGACATCCACCAGGTCATTCTCAGAGTGCAGTGTACCTGACTGGAGCAAACAGCAAATAAAGATGCAGCTTCAAGGCAGACAGATATTGCAGCTTTCACACGGTCTGTGATGGCACACAAGTGGTGGACGATAGACAGGACAATATTGAAGGTTGTCTCTTAGAGATAGTGGATCGAATGACTGAAGAAGTTTCTCAAGAACTGAAGCCAGAGTGAATCAAGAGACGATGATGATCTGGAATGGGTCATGAAAGGACTGGGAGACACTTCGCATCCCTCTCGGGGAAACAGTACAAAATAAAGTTTACCATCCAGCAACTGCACGTGCTGCATCCACTGAGGTTACATACGATCTCCTGTCAATTCAAGGCAATGACGTGACGAGTTAATATCTGAATGCAAGAAGCAATCCAATGCACTTTGAAGAGTCAATCAATGGGAATAAAATTTACTTTGCAAACGATGCTGTGAAGATGGTAAAAAGGAAGAATCTCAAGGTTCAAGAGTTTTATTTTAAATCGACTGCTTTTCCTTGCTGCATCCCCCACCCCACACACTTTGATGAATCGACCTGCCTGTGAAACACGACAGTTTATCGGTGGGTCAGTATCGAAGCAAAGCCAGACAGCTCGAGGCGAGTGTGCGCACCGCGAAAACCACACTGCCAGCGCCAAGTTCTTGAAGCAATTTTATTTTTAATGTTCTTGAAAACAAAGTTTTGTGTGCATGAATATTGCACATTATATTCTTACATTTTTCTCTACCATCAGAGAACCCACCCGATGGGCTATCTTGTTCCAAGCATGCAACATGTTCTTCTGGCACATACCTTTATTTGGGTGGTGTTTAAGGAAATGGCACCACTGTATAGGTTAAATAAATAAATAAATAACCCAGGTTACAGAGAAAAACACTAAAGTTCTATGTAAACAAACAAACAAATGGACCAAACCACCAGCAAAGATAAAAACACCCTGATACACTAATTGGGGTCGTGCTGATCCGATGTAGCAAGTCTGGATGTAATTGGCCCACAACTGTAGGAGTAGCGGTAAAACAACCAAAAAAAAAAAAAAACACAAACACAAACAAAGCTAGACACTATAAAGTGACTACGCGAAGTCCGTGAATTTTGTTAAGGATACCCTGAAAAAGATAGATGATATATATGAACAGATAGTGTTGCAGCTCTGCAAAGCCAGCACCCAACACATAGCGATCCCAAAATAGTTATTTCATTTGTCTTCATTTCGTTAGCCCTTCCATATGTCTAGCGTGTAAATGGTACAAGATGCGTTGCGTAGGGCACCGAGTTCAGCCTTCAATCCCCTATTCTTTCATCTTTCAATCCCTTTATTTCACACACAACCCCCTTCACGCATGCCTGCACGTCAGGCCAGCAAGGCTATCTGCGGAGCAACCACAACCTCATTTGCAAACACACGCCATTCCCTTGTTCAAACGGCGTGCCATTAACCAACGATACAACCCGACCTCAGACCCTCACCACAACGCTACAACCCTCACAAAGCGTCATAAAATTCCCAACATCACCCTACGGTCGACCTCCTTGCCATAATCACCTCATCCGCTTCAGTCTCCAAAACCAAAACCACATCAACCAGTCCCAATTGCTTCAACGCCTTCACTACAAATGCAACAGCGTTTCCTCGACCTCACTACAACCGCTACAAACTGACCAAACCACAGTTAGCTCCCTGTACGCTCACCACAGTCGCTTGGACGCCGGGGAAACGAAGGACATTACAAGTCGGAACACTTTGGCATACAACACGAAGCGCAAATATGCGCTGATGCTCGTTCAACAACATCTGGGTAACCCTGGTGCTCCATTAAATAACAACCCTTGAATATAGTTCAGTGCATGTTGATGGCCGGAGAGCGCTCGCGAAAACCCTCGACTCAAGTAAATTACGGAGCTTTGTCACATGGCCAGGCTGGGGACTAACTGAAGCCATTTTCGGCTCTGGAGTGTGGCACGGCGTGGCTATGGCTCAAGGTGATGTCTATGCACCAATGGAGAGTTTGGAAAGGCCCACAGGCTCTTTTGATCCGTTTTCTGGCTCCCCCATCATGCCAGGCTCCATAAAAAGAGCTGAATAGAGCGAATCGCAGTAGTTTGTTGTTAGCCTCCTCTTCTTCCAAAGATCATCCATCAGATCCTGCCGAACGAGAGCCAAGACGATTGGGCAGCGCAGGATCAAGTCGTAACCAAGCAGGGTGGAGCGAGCATTGCCGGGGTCCTTGCCAGGTCATCCTCAGGGCATCAGCGCTTGGCTTTGTCTGTGTTCCACAACCAACATTTATCACCCGTCAAGATTCTCTCACACGCCCTGTTAAGCCATCTCTCACGCATCTTTTTCTCCATCTGTGCCTCGTCCACTGTGGAGGTATCACTGAAAGCAATGCCGATCCACACCTTCACCTCTTGGATCACATATTTGCACCTCCCACTCATGCACCAAAGACACCACAAGTTTTCTTCCCTCCTACCCCTTCCTAAGAGATTGGGCTGTGTGTCGGTCCGTCGACTGCGCCAGGTATCAACAAGGTCATTTACACCTCAACTGCTTCCATCTCTCCCACTATCGTTAGCTTCCTCGGGTGTGGGTGTATTGGCGCCTATTATGTTCACATAATTCATTACCCTCACCGGAGGAGAGGGTATTGCATTTTGGTCCATTTGTTTGTTTGTTTGTCTGTTTGTCTGTTCACAGAGAACTTTAGTGCTTTTCTCCGCAACTGCTTGGCGGATCGAGATGAAATTTTCACCAAAGGAGCGACTATTCATGCAGAATGTTTTATTGATAATTATGTCATCATAGGTCATGTGGTGTGGCAGCCATGTTGGAAAAACTTTGGACCTCTGTATCTCTGAAACCACATCAAGGAAAAAATTGAAACTTTGCACATGCATAGCAAGTAGTACTCATGGGGAATAAATGTGATTTTTTTTTTGCGACATCATCAGTGCCTTCGTTATGTCATAATTGCATATGTAGAAAGCCGCATCTGATCAGTATTAAAAATTTTGAGGGTCATCGAGGGATAAAATTTGATGTCATCGGTCACGCGATTCAGCAGCCATATTGATTTTTGGGGTTTTTTTTAAGCTTCAAAAATCGTCTTTTCTGAAATGGCTGAATAGATCGAGGTGAAACTACACACATGACTGCCTATCCATGAGGGCCAAAAGGTTCACACATAGATGTCATACGTCACATGGTTTGGCAGCCACAATGGATTTACCCGAAAAGCTATAAGAAAATCTTCTTCTCCAGAATGGCTGGACAGATCGAGGCGAAACTTCACACAAATGTTCCCAAGCCGTGGGGATAACCAGAGAATTCACGAATAATTGATTGATCAACAATCTTTAAAATATATATATATATATATATATATATATATATATATATATATATATATATATATATATATATATATATATATATATATATATATATATCTTCTCTTCTTCTTCTTTCGGCTGCTCCCGTTAGGGGTCGCCACAGCGGATCATCCATTATGATCCGCATAGTGATTTGGCACATGTTTTACGCCGGATGCCCTTCCTGACGCAACCCTGGTCGCCTCTTATGACACAGGGATATGGTACACCTATTTTAACCGGGGTATACACCGGCCCAGTATACTGGTACTCATTTTGCCGACCTCGGAAGGATGACAGGCTGAGTCAACCCCCTGGTGTATTAATTCAGTGGCTCAACGGGGCTTGAACTCAGGACCTCTTGGATCCCAAACCGCTGCCCTAACCACTGCGCCAACACCAGGCTCATATTATATATATATATATATATATATATATATATATATATATATATATATATATATATATATATATTTCTCTTGAACCACTTAATCAATCGATGTGAAACTTCACAACTACGATCTAGTCGTGATGGGGAATATGTACGTTTTAAATTCCAACCTGATCGGACACATGGTGTGGCGGCGAGAATTATTTGATTTTTTAGAATCTGGGTTTTTTTATTTTTTTTATTAGGGCTCACTTGACTGTGCTGAGATTGGTTCGAGTGTTGAGGAGTGGCAGCTCAAATGCAAATCCTATCCAGGTTATTCCTGATGATGCCATCTTTGCTTTTTGAATGTTTAGGTTCCTTCTGATGACTCCAATACAGGATTTTGGTCTTCAATGCAGGATTTGATATTTGGTCTTCCATTTCATTTGAATGCAATTTATTTTAATCTCATTCTGAATTCAATGGTAAAATAATAATGAACATCATGGGTCAGGGTCAGGTGTCCGATCAAAGCGGGGGTTGCAACAAAGTGGTACGTCTTGGTACCCGGTCATCACTGCCAGCAGTTATAAAGTGGCAGTTCCAGTTATGTCTCATTAATTACATAACACCAGTACACAAAACTACACAAAAGTCCCAGCGAGGGTCTGCATTCTCCGATTGCTACTTTTATATCAGGTTAGCTCTGCTCTGTGCCCTCCATTTTGAACATATTTGCACTTTTGTGACACCCATAATTCCTTGCTATCCCCTGCTGTACACTATGTGAATAAACCCTTTACTGTGCCACATGACTTTCCTCACCTTTGCCTGTAATAAATTGTTTATGTTATAAATGAACCCAGGCAATTTCATCATTTCATTCATTGATCCAGCATGGTCCACACATTACCTTAGCAGGGAAGTTCTATCCAAATAATTAGCATTATTAGCCGGCACGTACTTGGCATAGTCGCTCGGCTGCATCTGATATAGTTGCTGAGCAACCTGTCAGTGCACGGAGTTATCTGTGCCCTTCGGCCTCAGGACCAGTTGTTCGGGAGAAACCCCAAGTGCTTCCCCTCGTGGTGAGCCTCGAACCCCGAGTCCGCAATACGTTTGATAGTCATAGACAGCGTCACATAGTTTAGTTATTCCAGACTCTTACGTAATAGGCGACCAACACAGAATCTTAAGACGAATAGTTTTGAATATAACAACGGGTCAAGGTGCAACATTTAGAAATAATAACAAGAAACTTGGCCAATTCCACCAAATAAATAACCCACTGATGGCAAATCAGAACAGCAAAGAATCAAACTTTGAAAATTAAAAGATTGAAGTGTGGACGACGAGACAATGGACACAGGGAGACCATTACACATTCAGTAGCATTAAGGAGCAAATGAATGCAGGTGAGCAAGCAGCCAGGACTTTGGGAAGGTGAGCAGATGAGGGTTTCTTACAGATCATATGTGATGAGCAGTGGCTTGGGAATGGCAAAAGTAGGAATAGATAGAAGGATCAAGGCCAGATGTAAGATTATATATTAAAAAAAAAAATAGAGAGAGAGAGAGCCCTCAAACTTGCTACCAGTGGGAGAGCGACAGGAACTGTAAATCCACTTCCTGCCTTGAATCCCCTGTCACACCTTGACGATCCAGCCAGCGTATGGCAACGTATCAAAATTTTTCTAAAACGCTGGCGTACGCTGAACTATCGACGTTTTTTTTTCAGTTTTGGGCATATAATAACGAGTTGGACGCATGCATAACGTATTAGTAACGTACACAGAACGTTTGATAAGTTATAAATAACTTATACCAACGAATGCTTAGCGTGTTGTCGGCGTTCACAACTTATGCCCAAAAATAGTCTAACTTATGCATAGCGCAGCAGCGTATCGCCGACGATCACGTGGCATAGCCTATGAAAAGGCTGCGGCTCGACGATTCAAATTATAACCGCACTAGACATCGAAGTGTCTACTCACCATGGAGTCTGAAACACTGATGGGTTCCTCCTGTGAACCCCATTTGTATATACCAATTCCCCTAAACACTGCCAATACACCATTATACGGAAGCTGTAAGTTAGAAACACGTTCAGTAAGTTCTGTGGTCGTCCGGAAGATGTCAAATACGTCTACATACGTCAATATGCGTTGGAGATACGTTACACATAGGTTCAAAGCACATTACTCATAGGATCAAAGCACGTTACTCACAGGTTAGAAATAAGTTTCGGGTACGCTAGACATTACCTCAACGTATTTCGACTTACGAGTAACTTACAAGTAAAGTGTGTCGACACGTGTCAACGATCGCATAACGTGCCTACAACTTATGGCCAGCGTATGCGGAACGTGTGAGTTTAAAAAAAAAAGCATGCTCAAAATTTGTCGACGAGCTCGGCGTACTACGACATATGCCAGCGTGCTCTTAACGTATACAAAACTTACCCATAACGTATTCGACGTGTGCCAGCGTATTCGCCAAATTTTTCATACGTCGGCATACGCTGGCTAAAACGTCAAGGTGTGACAGGGCCTTGAGATACGAATGGCGGTGAAGACCTTGTTTTTGGACACAAAGGCACAACGTGAATGAAAAATAATTTTGGTATTCAAAAGTTGATCCTCATAAAAGATAGATCGTTTCAGTCTTGGTTAGACTTTGTTCCAGCTTCTGACACCCCCAAATGGAGATCATTACAAAAAGCAAAGGAAGCAGGTTGCCACAATGCTTTACGCCCTTTTCCCCACCGGAATGTGAACAATGCGATGTGATGCCACACTGAAGCCCACAGTGCAGTGGAGGAAATAAAATGCTGACATAGATTTTAATAAAATGACAGAAACCTATCTCTTGCTATTCAATATTGTTCAGCACAGCGCGGTTTACTTCGCATCATGAAAAGGGCGATGCAGGTCAGCATAGAGAGTCCCTTGGTGGCTGTTGCTCAAGTCAAGTACACAATCATCTTAATTACAGCGATTCCTCATGATAAACGATGACATTGAGCTTGATGGACTGATTTCTGTAAATTGAATTGAGAACAAGACTGAGTATTTCAAAACTAGAACAAAAAAAAGACCCCCAAAGAAAATAATAATAATAACAACAATAATAAACAGAACAAATGCTAAAAGGGTTGGCGTCAGGAAAGGCATCCTCAAAAAACATCGACTCAAAAGGAAACCATGATGAGTACAACTGATGGGCAGGGTACAGCCCGAAGTACCCCGTGGGAGTCCTCACCCCTCTCGTTAAAACTCAAGGTGGGGAACCCGATCTAAGCAAGGGAGGACATTTTTCCATTTATGATGACCAACGTCTGATGCCCCACGTGGAGATCGGTTTCTGAGGTTTGGTACATGGAATGTAGGGACAATGACAGGGAGATCTGGAGAAGTGGTTGAAACATTGGTCAGAAGAAGAGTGGACATATGTTGTGTGCAGGAGACATGGTGGAAGGGAAGTGGTGTGAGAATGGTGAAGGGAAGGCAGGGGCAGAAGTACAAGTTTATGTGGCAAGGGTGCCCGGAAGGCGAGCATGGTGTTGGTGTCATGTTTCCTGAGGAGTTTGTAGACAGTGTAGTGAGTGTGACTAGAGTGAGTGAAAGGTTGATGATGGTGAGAATTGTGATCGGAAATCTCTTGGTGAACGTCATCTCGGGATATGCCCCGCAGGTCGGTCGAAGCGATGAAGAGAAGAACATGTTCTGGTGTGCGATGGAGAAGTTGATGGAAAATGTGAAAGATGAGGAAGTTGTTGTGGTTGGAGGAGACTTGAATGGACATGTGGGAAGGAGTCCAGATGGTTTTGAGGGAGTCCATGGGGGTTATGGATATGGTGTGAGAAATGGAGAAGGTGAAAGGATCTTGGAGTTTGCTGATGGAGCTGATTTGTTGCTCTGTAATACTCAATTCCAGAAAGCGAATAATAAGCTTATTACATACACGTCAGGTGGGTCGACGACAACCATTGACTACCTGATGGTGCGTCGGCGAGATAGGGGAAACCTCCGGGACACAAAGGTGATCCCAGGGGAGGAGACTGTTTCGCAGCACCACCTGGTTGTCTGCGATATAAGGGTGAAAGGTGCGCGGAGAATTCGGCAGGTGAAGTACCAACCGAGGATGAAGGTGTGGAGGTTGAAAGAGGCGACAGTGAAGGAAGCATTAAGAGAGAGGCTGAGTATGGTTGAAGATGATGTGGTTGAGCTTGAAAGTGGTTGGATGTCAATGGAAGATAGTCTATTGGGAGCCGTTAGTGAGGTATGTGGATGGACAAAAGGACCACCAAGGCACTCGGACACATGGTGGTGGGGTGATGAAGTTGGAAAGACGATTGAAGAGAAGAGGAAGAAGTTCAAGGAATGGCAAAAGGCAAAGGATACGGTGGAAGAAGAGGCTGCACATGAAAGTTATAAGGTGGCGAAGAAGGCTGCAAAGAAAGAGGTTGCAAAAGCACAGGAGGCCCATAGGAAAACGTTCAGAGAACGCTTGGATTCGGAGGAGGGTCAGAGAGCGGTATTCAGGATTGCAAGGCAGATAGCGAGAGAGAGAGATTTGATGTGACAGGGGTGAGTTTCTTGAAGGATGAAGTGGGACAAATCGTTGTGGACTCAGATGGAATTAAAGGAATATGGAAGAGATATATGGAAAGGCTGTTGAATGTAGAAAATGAATGGGATATCAACATCGAGAGTAACCCAGTTTTAGGACCAGCAGAGAAGATAACTGAGAAGGAAGTTGAGGAAGCTATAAGAGCAATGAAGAGTAGAAAAGCAGGAAGGCCGATGGGAGTTGTGGGAGACATGTTGAAGGCAGCGGGAAGTTGGGGTGTGAAGAGAATGACAGAGATCTGTAATCTGGTGGTGAAAGAAGGCCGCATTCCAGTGGATTGGGAACTGAGTACCCTCGTCCCTCTGTACAAGGGGAAAGGTGACCCTCTGGACTGTGGCTCATATAGAGCAATAAAGTTATTGGAGCATGGAATGAAGGTATTGGAAAGGGTGTTGGAGAAGAGGATAAGGAAGAAGGTAAAGATTGACGAAATGCAGTTTGGATTTATGCCAGGAAGAGGAACGACAGTTGCAGGAGAAGTACATGGAGAAGAGGAAGAAGTTGTTTTTTGGTTTTGTTGATCTGGAGAAAGCATTTGATAGGGTCCCACGTGAAGTAATGACATGAGCATTGAGGAAGTTAGGAGTGGAGGAATGGTTGATCAGAGTAGTGATGGCCATGTACGAGAGAGCACGCACAGCTGTAAGGACGAAGGATGGGAACAGTGGTGAGTTTGAGGTGAGGGTGGGAGTGCACCAGGGGTCGGTACTAAGTCCACTTCTATTTGTAGTTGTGATGGAGGTGCTGGCTCAGAGGGTAAAGGAGGGTTTACCGTGGGAGCTGCTGTATGCAGATGATCTGGTGTTGATTGCAGAGAGTATGGATGGACTGAAGGAGAAGATGAACAAGTGGAAGGAATGTATGGAGGAAAAAGGTTTGAAGGTGAATATCGGAAAGACGAAGGTGATGGCAAGTGGTAAAGCATGTGGTGAGGTGGAAAGGACTGGGAAGTGGCCGTGTGCTGTGTGCAGGAAGGGTGTCGGAGTGAACTCCATTCAGTGTACAATGTGAGCTGAATGGGTTCATCGAAAATGTAGTGGGGTGAGAGGGTCATTAACCAGTGTGGCAGCTACATTCAAGTGTAAGGTGTGCATCGAGGGAGCAGCAGATGAAGGAATTGTTGAGTTGGATCTTGGAGATGGTGTGAAGCTGGAAGGGGTGAAAACATTTTGCTATCTTGGAGAGATGCTGAATGGAGAAGGTGGCTCAGACTCTTCGACGGTTGCTAGAGTGAGATGTGCATGGAAGAAGTTTTGGGAACTGAGTGGTGTGCTGACAAAGAGGGGAGTGTCGTTGAAGCTGAAGGGAAAGGTGTAAGCTTCATGTGTGAGGAGTACGATGATTTATGGGAGTGAGACATGGGTACTGAACATGGAGCAGCAACAAAGGCTGAAAAGGGTGGAAATGCAAATGGTTCGGTGGATGTGTGGAGTATCGTTAAGAGAGAGGAAGACAAATGACTTGCGGAAGATGATGGGAATCGAGTCTGTGATGGAGGTTGTGAAGAGAAACAGGTTGAGATGGTTGGGTCATGTGTTGAGGAAGGATGAAAGTGACTGGGTGAGAGGAGTGTTGGAAATGAGTGTAGTCGGAAGTAGAGGACGGGGAAGACCGAGAAAAACTTGGCTATAGGTGGTGGAGGAAGAAATGTGGGCAAGGGGATTAAGAAGGGGAGATGCAGAAAACAGGGTAAAGTGGAGAAGATCGTCATGGGGCCCGCAAGGCTAACCCCCACTTTAGCGGGGAAAATGGCCTTTAAATGCTTGTTGTTGTAAACATAACAAACGCCAGGGGAAATAAATACCATCTTGATAACAGTATCTATTCATTCTGAAGTACAACAAGTACCACCGATGAGAACAACCATTTAAGGATAAGGCTAGCGTGTGACCTTTCAACCACTGAATAGTCTCCATCCTGGACAAAAACAAAGAGCACAACGGATTCAGAGGTTGTTTGAATCCATCAAAACAGATTAAACATTTCCGACCATTGGGGGTCATGTGAACCCTGATGTGATAGGGGTCAATTGGGGGTCATGTGAACCCTGATGTGACAGGGGTCAATTGGGGGTCATCTGAACCCTGATGTGATAGGGGTCCATTGGGGGGTCATCTGAACCCTGATGTGGTAGGGGTCCATTGGGGGGTCATCTGAACCCTGATGTGATAGGGTTCCATTGGGGGAGGGTCATCTGAACCCTGTGATAGGGGTCCATTGGGGGTCATCTGAACCCTGATGCAATCGGGGTCCATTGGGGGGTCATCTGAACCCTGATGCGATAGGGGTCCATCTGAACCCTGATGTGATAGGGGTCCATTGGGGGTCATCTGAACCCTGATGTGATAGGGGTCCAATGGGGGGTCATCTGAACCCTGATGCGATAGGGGTCCATTGGGGGTCATCTGAACCCTGATGCGATAGGGGTCCATTGGCGGTCATCTGAACCCTGATGCGATAGGGGTCCATTGGGGGTCATCTGAATCCTGATGCGATAGGGGTCCATTGGGGGTCATCTGAACCCTGATGTGATAGGGGTCCATTGGCGGTCATCTGAACCCTGATGCGATAGGGGTCCATTGGGGGTCATCTGAACCCTGATGCGATAGGGGTCCATTGGGGGTCATCTGAACCCTGATGCGATAGGGGTCCACTGGGGGTCATCTGAATCCTGATGCGATAGGGGTCCATTGGGGGTCATCTGAAGATAAGATGTTTTGACAACAAACTTGAAAACACCAAATCTCCGGACTGGACACAACCGAACCAGGACGCACACGTACTGGACACGGACCTGGCACAACCAGGACGCACGAGTACCGGACACAACCAAACCAACACGCACGAGTACGCGGGTCGGACACGGAACGGCATGTACATGCAGACGTTGACAGACCAGACACAACCAGCGCGTACACGGACCAGACACGACCAGCACGTACACGGACCAAACACGTGACTATAAACCGATTTCGTTGTTAAACTTACCGTAAACACACGCAAAAGCAAGCCGCCACGTTCTCCCGTCGGGCTATTTCAAAATACATCCGTTATTTGCGATCCCTCTTCTGATTGGTTGGAGCACAAAAACGTCATCGTTGATTGGACGACACCAGCATTGCGATGTTTTGATTGGTTGTTCATGTTTAAATCGTTTTATTCAAAGACCAGACGGATGATTTCCATGAAACATCCAAAACGCTTTTTGAACGTGTAAATCGGTGCGTTTGAAATACTGTACAGGACAAACCGTGAGTCAAGGCACTGTGGTAAAATGCTCTCTAATGCCTCAGTTCGTATTCGTTTTCCATAACGGAAGTGACTCCATTAATTGGAGAGTAAGAATGGGGGAGGGGGAGATAATTAAAATTGAAAAAAGAAAAGGGAAGATTAAATAAATAAATAAAAAAAGAGGACAGGAAAGTTCGAGCGGTGAGAAAACAAAGGAACGGAGGTTGCAACATTCGTTGCCATATATTTATTACGTACGGTACGCACCTTTCTCAAACCGCACCAGTACAAACGTTTTTTTACCCACGAACAGAATAAAAATGTCCGCACGAGATACCAGAAATCGGGGAATAAAAAAAAAACACACTGAGAGACATTTTGCGAATTATATTTTTAAAAAAATTTACCACGAGAAAATATAACCTGTCTGACGGGAAGATGAAGGGGCGAGGCGTGAGAAGGAGGAAGATCGAGGAAAGGAGGGGGGGGTAAAAAGGAGGGAGATCGAGGAAGGGGGGTAAGAAGGAGGGAGATCGAGGAAGGGGGGGGGTAAGAAGGAGGGAGATCGAGGAAGGGAGGGGGTAAGAAGGAGGGAGATCGAGGAAGGGGGGTAAGGAGGAGGGAGATCGAGGAAGGGAGGGGGGTAAGAAGGAGGGAGATCGAGGAAGGGAGGGGGGTAAGAAGGAGGGAGATCGAGGAAGGGAGGGGGGTAAGAAGGAGGGAGATCGAGGAAGGGAGGGGGGTAAGAAGGAGGGAGATCGAGGAAGGGAGAGGGGGTAGGAAGGAGGGAGATCGAGGAAGGGAGGGGGTAGGAAGGAGGGAGATCGAGGAAGGGAGGGGGGTAAGAAGGAGGGAGATCGAGGAAGGGGGTAAGGAGGAGGGAGATCGAGGAAGGGGGTAAGAAGGAGGGAGATCGAGGAAGGGAGGGGGTAAGAAGGAGGGAGATCGAGGAAGGGAGGGGGTAAGAAGGAGGGAGATCGAGGAAGGGAGGAGGGTAAGAAGGAGGGAGATCGAGGAAGGGAGGGGGGTAGGAAGGAGGGAGATCGAGGAAGGGAGGGGGTAGGAAGGAGGGAGATCGAGGAAGGGAGGGGGTAGGAAGGAGGGAGATCGAGGAAGGGAGGGGGGTAAGAAGGAGGGAGATCGAGGAAGGGGGGTAAGGAGGAGGGAGATCGAGGAAGGGGGTAAGAAGGAGGGAGATCGAGGAAGGGAGGGGGTAAGAAGGAGGGAGATCGAGGAAGGGAGGGGGTAAGAAGGAGGGAGATCGAGAAAGGGAGGGGGTAAGAAGGAGGGAGATCGAGGAAGGGGGAGGGGTAAGAAGGAGGGAGATCGAGGAAGGGGAGGGGTAAGAAGGAGGGAGATCGAGGAAGGGAGGGGTAAGAAGGAGGGAGATCGAGGAAGGGAGGGGGAAAGAAGGAGGGAGATCGAGGAAGGGAGGGGGGTAAGAAGGAGGGAGATCGAGGAAGGGAGGGGGTAAGAAGGAGGGAGATCGAGGAAGGGAGGGGGTAAGAAGGAGGGAGATCGAGGAAGGGAGGGGGTAAGAAGGAGGGAGATTGAGGAGGGAGGGGGGTAAGAAGGAGGGAGGGGGTAAGAAGGAGGGAGATCGAGGAAGGGAGCGGGTAAGAAGGAGGGAGATCGAAGGAGGGAGATCGAGGAGGCGTGGGAGAGGGAGATCGACGAGGGGTGGGGGAGGGAGACCGAGGCAGCGTGGGAGAGGGAGACCGACGAGGGGTGGGGGAGGGAGACCGAGGCAGCGTGGGAGAGGGAGACCGACGAGGGGTGGGGGAGGGAGACAGACGAGGGGTGGGGGAGGGAGACCGACGAGGGGTGGGGGAGGGAGACCGAGGAGGGGTGGGGGAGGGAGACCGAGGAGGGGTGGGGGAGGGAGACCGAGGAGGGGTGGGGAGGGAGACCGAGGAGGGGTGGGGGAGGGAGACCGAGGAGGGGTGGGGGAGGGAGACCGAGGAGGCGTGGGAGAGGGAGACCGAGGAAGCGTGGGGGAGGGAGACCGAGGGGTGGGGGAGGGAGACCGACGAGGGGTGGGGGAGGGAGACCGACGAGGGGTGGGGGAGGGAGACCGACGAGGGGTGGGGGAGGGAGACCGAGGCAGCATGGGAGAGGGAGACCGAGGAGGGGTGGGGGAGGAAGACCGAGGAGGGGTGGGGGAGGAAGACCAAGGAGGGGTGGGGGAGGAAGACCGAGGAGGGGTGGGGGAGGAAGACCGAGGAGGCATGGGAGAGGGAAACCGAGGAGGGGTGAGGAGACCCAGGAGGGGTGGGGGAGCGAGGAAAGAGGAGAGAGGAGGGGTTGAGGAAAGGAAGACAGCATGAGGGGAGGGCAAGGGAAGGCATTGTGAAGGGAGATTCCGTCTGGACATAACCACTTTCCAGATGATAGGTATCTTAAGAGGGAGAGAGAGGGGTGGAGTCGCAAGGAGGTAGGGAGACCAAGGAGAAGTGTGGGAAGAGAAGGCAGCGTGAGGATGTGAGGAGAAGCCAGCGCGAGGGAGGGGGAGCAGTGTGAGGGAGGGGGGAGCAGTGTGAGGGAGGGGGCAGTGTGAGGGAGGGCCGAAAGGCAGTGTGGGGGGAGGGGAGGCAGCGTGAGAGGAGGGCAAGGAAAGGCAATGTGAGGGCAGAGTGAGTAGAAGGAAAGGCAGTGTGAGGGCAGGGTCCGTCCGGACGGAGAAAGAGGGTGGAGGAGCGAAGAGGTAGAGAGACTGAGGAGGGGTGGAGAGTGAGGAAGGAGGGGTGTGTGGAGGGTTGGTGGAGTGAGGATAGGTGGGGGAAGGGAAGGCAGCGTTAGGGGAGGGGAAGGGAGGGAAGCGTGAGGGGATGGAAAGGTAAGACAGTGTGAGGGGAGGGTTTGTCCAGACGTAACCACCGTCCAGACACATTTAGACACAGACAGACAGAGATATATATATATATATATATATATATATATATATATATATATATATATATATATATATATATATATATATATATATATATATATATATATATATATATATATATATATATAAACGTATATATTGTTGTGGTTGACGAAATTCGCAAACCACCATTCAGGTCCCTTAGGTGAGATATCTCTGTAAGTATATGTGTACTTATGCCCAAACCCGTTGTTTAGATTTAATAAATGTCATTCATTCGGGCTGCGACCCCTCTAGATAGCCGTTTTTCTTTTACTATCTTTATTTTGGACCAGCCGCCATTACTACCATTACTACCACCACCAACCACGTCTCAACAGCCATCACACAACAACCACCAACCGCAACGCCGCTTCACAACAACAGCCACGACCTTTACCATCACAACTCGCCCTCGCAACCATCGCATCACCACCATTCCCGCGCCGCTTGTGGGCACCGATACTGGACTCGTGCAGGGCGCGCACCGAGCAGCGGATGCAGAGGCACCAGCCTTTCCGAAGCAATCGGATCAAAAACGACTCACGCCCACTTCTGTTCCGTCCTATCGGCGAGCGTGGGGCGATTTGGCTCCGCCTCCAGGTGCGTCGGAGTGTGGTCGCTATATGCAGATTCGCGGATCAAAAAGCATTCACGCCCACTTTTTCTTCTGTCCAATGGGGAGCCAGCCAGAGGTAAAGGGTCGAAGGTGAAGGAGCGAGGCCACGGGGGCTATAAAGGGCCGCGTTCGCTCGCCAAACAGTTTAGTTCGGAGTGGAGTTGGAAAAAGAGTCAGTCAAGTGGAGTTCGGAGTTGAGTTGGGAAGAGCCAGTCAAGAGAGGAGTCGGAGAAGGCAGTTGGACGGAGCTGTGGAGAGTTGGAGAGGTGGCGGCGGCGAAGGCAGTCGAGGGGGTGCTCGTGTCAGAGTTGGGGAGCTGCGGAGAGGAGAGGCCGGCAACGCGACCGAGGTCGTGGTGGAGACGCTCGTCGCGGGACCCGAGCCAGGGAGATATCCTCCTTCCCCCGAGCATCAACAACCCCCTCCTGTTTCCCCCCGCGCTGAGATAGTGCGAGAAGGGGGCCCCGTTCCCACCCCATTCCAGACACTGTCCGCGAGGCCCGCGGAGTCGGGGCGCCACCGCCATTTTGCGGCTCATCATCAGACGGGTAGGCCCGACGCGGTCTCGGCCCCAGGCCCGTCTGCCCCCATCATCCTTGAGGGTGGTCCTTTTCTTTTGCTTTGAGTATATGTGTTGTCGGCGCCGTCTGTGAAGTAAAACTGTATAAGTGTTGCCGTGTGCTCGGTAGTCGGTGGTATATCTGCATTGTGTTTTGCTTTTACATTTGCTTTTTGTGTATTATTGTGTGTTTCTTCTTTTACATTTGCTTTTGGTGTATAATTGTAGATGTGTGCTATCCGTGTGCCATCGCGAAATAAATGTGCTTTATGTTGAACTGTTTTTCCCGTTTCGCTTCGTCTTTTCCTTTATTGAATCTCCATCTTACTTCACGTAAAGGATTGGTCGTGGGCTAAAACGCCCGATAATTAATCGAACCGTCGGGGTTGACGATAACACCGCTCGGTTATCCCGATAGTACGGAACGGGTCGCTTAAAGTGGCCCGTGTCCGAAGTCGACCTGCGGCGAGGTGCGATCGCCCGGTCTACCCTCCGTGTGGGTACTTTGGTAGGTCGAATTTGGCGAGCAACCCTATCCCACGCGGGGGGGGGCCGATTGGCACGATCGTGGTGAGGCCGAAAGGCCCACCCGTGACTAGTTCCCGGCGTTAGTCCGAGAGGGTCACGACGGGATTGTCCGTCCGGTGGGCGACGTGCCGCAATTCGAGTTACGTGGCCGTTCGCACGCCGGCGGGCGCGAATACGCAACACTGGTGTCAGGAGTGGGATATAAACTCATCGCCCTCCTCGCGGCACTGGTATCGGAGAACGGGAAAACGGGCTGTCCTGTCTCCAGCTAAATTCACGGGAATCGGTCCAGGGGTGAGAGGAGCGACCCCCGATTCCCTCCAAATTACGAGCGAGCTAAATTAACCCTTTACGAGAAGCAAGATGGCGTCTCAAGGCGAGCGGGTGCCGGGTGGATTAGGTATGTGTAATAGTAATGTAGAATCCATGGCTCAGGACGAGATCACCGTGCAAGAGAAACCCGTACCAGAAGGTTGGGAAAGGCATCGATGCCGTTCATCTGGTCGGTTTTTTTATTATAACTCCACCACTAAATGTAGTCAGTGGGAGTGGCCAGGGCAGGTGACAATGCGGCAGATTATGGAACTCGCGCAGAGCATAAATGACAAACTGGATTACAGGAATGCCGAAATGAAAGAAAGGAACAACGAAATGAAGAGAAATACGCAACAAATGGAAAATAAAAAAATGGATGGAAACGCACTCGAAGCGAAAAACCAAATGAAAGAAATGCGGGGTGAGGTGCAGAACATGGGCAGAGGCCTGCAGGCAGGCATTATGGCAATGGCGAGGAGCGAAACGCGGACTACGGGCGAGAAAATGGCGCTGCGACGTGCTGGGACGAACGAGCTGGGGGGGAGTGCAACGGCTGTCAGGCCCGCGGTCGGGGCGGGCGAGAAAATAATTCGGGAGACGTGTAAGACGAGACACGAGGTAAAGAAGGTATTAGAAAAATTAAAAGAAAGCCAGGAGGAGACAGAGGAGGGATTGAAGGTCGAAACGGGGGAGTGTGAGAAAAGACTTCAAGACATGACGAAGAGAGTTGATAAGCTGGGACTGGAGGGAAAAACGGAGACAGAGGAACTGGGAAGACGGGTAGAAAACCACAAGCGCAAGCCGGAAGAACAGTTAGAAGCCAAAGCAAGGTCGGAGGGTGCGGAGATGAGAAAAGAATTTGAAAAGAAAGCTTCTGAGTTACAGAAACACCAAAACAAAGAGAAGGAATTACAAAACAAGTTGAGGATGGTGAGAGAAGAAAGAATGACAGCAGAGAATGAAACGTTAAGGAACCACACTGAGCAGATTGAACAATTAGAAGCCAAAGCAAAGTTTGAGTGTGCGGAGATGAGAAAGGAATTGGAAAAGAAAGTTTCTGAGTTACAGAAACACCAAAACAAAGAGAGGGAACTAAAAAACGAACTGAGAGTGTTAAAAGAGGAAAGGAAGAGAACGGAAAATGAAACTTTAAGAAACCACACTGTACAGATCGAACAGCTGGAAGCGAAGGCCAGACTAAAGAATGAGGAACAAGAAAGAGTAATGAAGGAAGAACGAATGAGACAGGAGAAAGAAATCAGTCAGTTGAAAGAAATGACGAGATTGCAGAAGGAGGAACAAGAAAGACAGTGGAATATAAAACTGAAAGAGTATGAATTTGAAACTGAACGACAAAAGGAAAAAAATAGGTTTGAATACGAGGAGAAAGTAAAGGAGCAAGGAATGAAGCAGGAAGGAGAAATCAGGAGATTGAAGGACACAACGAGATTGGAGAGGGAAGAACGAGAGGAACAATGGAATAGAAAACAAAAAGAACATGAATCTGAGGTTGACCAATTGAAAGAAAAGCTGAGGCTGGAGTACGAGGAGATAGACAAAGAACAGCGAATGAAACACAAAATGGAGATGAACCAAATGAAGAAAAACATGAAACTGGATAAGGAAAGACAGGAGAGGAAACTAGTAAGAGTAATGAGACAGCAGCGAATGAAACACAAAATGGAGATGAACCAAATCAAGAAAACCATGAAACTGGAGAAGGAAGGACAGGAGAGGGAACGAGGAAGAGTAATGAGACAGCAGCAAATGAAACACAAAAGGGAGATTAACCAAATGAAGCAAACAACGAAACTGGAGAAGGAAGGACAGGAGAGGAAACAAGGAAGAGTAATGAGACAACAGCAAATGAAACACAAAAAGGAGATTAACGAAATGAAGAAAACCATGAAACTGGATAAGGAAAGACAGGAGAGGAAACTAGGAAGAGTAATGAGACAGCAGCGAATGAAACACAAAATGGAGATGAACCAAATCAAGAAAACCATGAAACTGGAGAAGGAAGGACAGGAGAGGGAACGAGGAAGAGTAATGAGACAGCAGCAAATGAAACACAAAAAGGAGATTAACCAAATTAAGCAAACAACGAAACTGGAGAAGGAAGGACAGGAGAGGAAACAAGGAAGAGTAATGAGACAGCAGCAAATGAAACACAAAAGGGAGATTAACCAAATGAAGCAAACAACGAAACTGGAGAAGGAAGGACAGGAGAGGAAACAAGGAAGAGTAATGAGACAGCAGCAAATGAAACACAAAAAGGAGATTAACCAAATGAAGCAAACCATGAAACTGGAGAAGGAAGGACAGGAGAGGAAACGAGGAAGAGTAGTGAGAGAACAGCAAATGAAACACAAAAAGGAGATTAACCAAATGAAGAAAACCATGAAACTGGATAAGGAAAGACAGGAGAGGAAACTAGGAAGAGTAATGAGACAGCAGCGAATGAAACACAAAATGGAGATGAACCAAATCAAGAAAACCATGAAACTGGAGAAGGAAGGACAGGAGAGGGAACGAGGAAGAGTAATGAGACAGCAGCAAATGAAACACAAAAGGGAGATTAACCAAATGAAGCAAACAACGAAACTGGAGAAGGAAGGACAGGAGAGGAAACAAGGAAGAGTAATGAGACAGCAGCAAATGAAACACAAAAAGGAGATTAACCAAATGAAGCAAACCATGAAACTGGAGAAGGAAGGACAGGAGAGGAAACGAGGAAGAGTAGTGAGAGAACAGCAAATGAAACACAAAAAGGAGATTAACCAAATGAAGAAAACCATGAAACTGGATAAGGAAAGACAGGAGAGGAAACTAGGAAGAGTAATGAGACAGCAGCGAATGAAACACAAAATGGAGATGAACCAAATCAAGAAAACCATGAAACTGGAGAAGGAAGGACAGGAGAGGGAACGAGGAAGAGTAATGAGACAGCAGCAAATGAAACACAAAAGGGAGATTAACCAAATGAAGCAAACAACGAAACTGGAGAAGGAAGGACAGGAGAGGAAATTAGGAAGAGTAATGAGACAGCAGCAAATGAAACACAAAAGGGAGATTAACCAAATGAAGCAAACAACGAAACTGGAGAAGGAAGGACAGGAGAGGAAACAAGGAAGAGTAATGAGACAACAGCAAATGAAACACAAAAAGGAGATAAACCAAATGAAGCAAACCATGAAACTGGAGAAGGAAGGACAGGAGAGGAAACGAGGAAGAGTAGTGAGAGAACAGCGAATGAAACACAGGAAGGAAATGAGCCAATTGAAAGAAACGATGAGATTGGAAAACAAAGAGCAGGAGGGACAGTGGGAGAGAAAACAACAACTATATGAGTGTGAAATTGAACAACTAAAACGGAGAGCGAGATTGGAGTCAACGGAGATTGAGGAGCTACGGAGGGAGAACGAACAGCTAATGGGGCTCAGAGAGAAAGAACGACTCAGATGGGAAGGAAAAAGGAACCAGGAAGAGACAGAAAAAAGGAACCAGGAGAGAAAATGTATAGACACGGGAGACAGAAAAAATAGAGGAGAGACTGCATGATAATGACGGGTTTAGAGACGCACACACACACACGGAGGTAGTGGAGGATAATGGGGGTGAGCTCGCGGACTGGGTAGAGACCCGGTGCGAGCAGTTGGATGGCCTCCTCCAGGAACGAGGGGAGGGAGTATGCCCCCTTGAAGCGAGTCACGACGAGGTGGGTTCGGTCGTGTCGAGCGAGTTCGGGGGGAGGAGTGCTGCGAACGGGTGCACGGAAAGCTTGGGGGGTATAGAGGCCCCGGAGACCCTTGTGGGGACACGAATCCCCAGCGTGGTTGTCCCTGTGTGTGTGGTGCAAGGTGTGAGTGCGTCCCCGTGTGTGGAAGCGACCCCGTGTGTGAGTGGTGTGGTGGCAAGTGTGCAGAAGGGCGTGCTTCCCAGCACGCCGTGTGTGGATGAGGCACCGCGGATGAGTGCCCCCGTGTGTGTGAGTGAGGAACGGTGTATGAGTGAGGCACCGCGGATGAGTGCCCCCGCGTGTGAGTAGTATGGTTTGTGTGAGGGAAATGGCACGAGTGAGTGAAAGGCCGCGAGTGAGTGGAGCCACGTGTGCGAGGGAGGTGGTATGCGTGAGAGAGACAGCGTGTGCAAGGTCGTTGTGTGTAAGGGAGATGTCGGTCGGCATGTGTGAACATGCAGCCGCGTCTCCCGGTGTGAATGTAATGGTGAGGTGTGTTAGCGTCGTAACACGCGGGAGTGCGTGTGTCGAATGGCGACGACGGCGACATGTGAGGAAAGAAAGCCGAGTAGCGGCTGTAGTTGTTTCGGGGACCGTGCCGGGTTCACCCAGCAGTGAGCACGAGGTCCGTGCTGTGCAACGCACGAGGCCCCCATGTGCTCGCTTGCGAGAGTGAAGTCCCGGTCCGGAAACGCACGCGGTGGATTTGCCGATCCTGCGGACGGACAAAGTTTAGGCAGGATTATGGATTTGGACCGGACGGGTTCTCCACGCGATCGTGTGTGTTAAGCTCCAACGGGCAAGGCACATGTGTTCGCGTGGGGAACCGCTCCAGACGTGGGGCTTGTGTTTTTTTTTATGCGCACGGTGACGCCATGGCTGCACGTGGGGTTGGAATCCGGCAGGAGGGGTATCCCTGCCGGATGGTACCGTCCAAGGAGGGACGAGGTACACGTGCAGCTGCATGACGTCACGGGCAGGTGCAAAGTGCGCGAGCTGTGAGTTGCCGCGCTGGTGCTGCGCATGTAAAGAAAAAAAAAGAAAAAGCAAGCCTCACTTTCGGGTGTACAGGATTCCTGGGCAAGGGGTGGAAGACCCCCTTGACCAGGGCAGAGGATGGAAACTAGTTAGGGGGAAGGGTTAGCATAGCTAGACCGGCTCCATGGGGCAGGGATAAGTCCTCATGGGGCCCGTGGAATGGATTAGTTAGAGGGATTTAGTGAGCTTTAGGTTGGGAAATAAAATGATTTATTTGGAGACAGTGACAGGCAGTGAATGTGTAGAGGGGACGTAGCTTAGCTACGTAGTGTTAAAAGGAACGTGCTGTAGTTTAAGGGACGACGTGGGAGCACGAGTTAGTTAGGGGATGTAGTTAGGAGGATGGCAGAGTTCAGTGGTGTGTGTGTTGAAGAGTTGGTGAGTTGTGAGGTGAGTACTTGTTGAGTGAGTGAGGCCAGCGGGTCTGTGTGAGTGGAGCGAATGGGGAATGCATGGTGCGATGAGTGATTGGGGGGAGGAGTGACTCCCGCCCAAGAGACCCCGGGGTCAGTGTAGAGTGAGTTAGCTGGGTTAGTTAAATTAAAAAATGGAGGTCGTTTTGTTGTTGGTGGGTGTGTAGGCTCGAAACCCGTTTGGAGGGGTGCAGGAGCCCTGTTGACGGGCTGGGAGCGTGGCTGCGAAAAGTGAGTATCGCTGAGTGGGTACCCCGGGCACCAGGCTAGTCGGCCGTGGTAGGCCAAGGGCCCATGGGGGGCCGGGATAGCGTAGTGGGCACGGGTGCGCCTGCTTGGTGCGGGGGCCCGGGGCGCCATTAGCCGCGTGGGCAGTGTTGTGGGCACGGGTGACCCTCGGAAAGGGGCCTGGGAAGCCAGCCTGCCACGTGTGCGTTTCAGGGGAGGTGCCATGGGGGGCACTCCCCGGTGTTAGGGAGCTGGTAGGCTCGGAGGCAGTGTAGTGCCCGGGGGTGCCATAGCGGGAGATTCGGCAGAGGGTCGTGCCTGCCAAAGGGAGCCACGCGTCCCAGCCATGAGACCGTGTGAGGGCACGGAGAGAAAATTGGGGGGCGAGGCCCGAAATTGTGAGGACACCAACACAGGCGACGGGAATCTGGGTTGTTAGAACCAATAGTTTAAGCGAGAGGCGCTTGTTGAAAGCCCCGGGGTAGTTTAACAGTTAAATGGTTAGGGTAGATAGGAAGTGTACCCCTCCGCACCATCCATCCCCTCGCTCTCGTTGTGGGCCGCTGGACCCACTTTGGGTTAGATCGCTGAACTCTGGGGAGGCCATCCTGAGGCTTCGTTGGGCCTCGACAAAGGACGCTAGCTCTCCCTTATTCCCCTCCGGGAAGGGAACGTAGGGGTTGGGAGTAGGCGAGGTGACAGGATAGGTTAGCCGAACAAAGACGTTGGGGCTAAATTGGGGTTTGACAAATTAAGGGAGTGGGTATAGACAGTGACAGGCAAAGGCGATAGGTTTGGAGGGAGACCGTAGGGTAGGTCCGAGCCCGCCTTCCGAGTGGCCAGCACCACCGCACTCCCTCCACCAACCTCCACTGAACGGCAAAGGCTGGCCAGCTTCATCTGCTGGCTGCGTTGCTGCAAGGCAGAGGCCGACCAACTTCATCGGCAGCTGTTGTTTTGCTGCAAGGCCTGTGCCGGCTGGATTGTCTGCAGCTGCTGTGCTGCAAGGCCTGTGCCGGCCGGATCGTCTGCAGCTGTTTTCTGCAAGGCCTGTGCCGGCCAGTTCGTCTGCCGGCTGTGTTTGCCTGCAGCGGCCTTCTTCTGCGGGCTGTGTTTGCCTGATCACCTTTGCCATGCCATGCCCACTGCCCCTGTTCACCAGCCCTGTTCAATTTTTGCTTTGCTCCCCCCCCCCCTGTTCATTGCCATGTGCGCCAGGATCAAGGCAACAGTTTGCAAGCTGCGAGAACTGCCCTGTTGGCAGCTACAACACGGGCCTGCAGTGGCGGCCCGTGCACCGTGTTTGCGTCCATCCATTCATCCATCCATTCGTTGTGTTCATTGCGTGTGCCACTTGAGCTGGCACGGAGACTGCGTTTGTGCAGCCCATGCACCGTTGTGGTTCACTGCGTTCAGTTCAAAAGGGAAGCCCTTGGACTGCGTGTGAGCAGCCGGCCACGTTCCCCGTCACCTGCATTGTTTGAGTCAGAGACTGCATGCGAGCAGCCTGGCTCCCTGCAAACTGCTTTCTTTTTGCAGAGTTCAGTGATCCTGGGCCATGGTTTAGTGTAAAATTTGTAAGTTAAGGTTAAGATGTACTGTACATATGAGTGCACCCCCGGCATGTCTGTCTTAGCGCCGGCAATTTTATTTAAGTCGTCCGTGTGAGTGAGTTTGTTTAGGTAGTTACTCAGCCCTCAGGTTATTTATTTTGGGGACACGAATACCATGAATGTCGCACTCAGGGATCCGTAGGTAAAATGTACGAGGGGAAAACTACACATGATGGCACACGAAAATTTGACGACTCGGGACGAGTCTGTAAAAAGGGGAGGGGGTAGTGTTGTGGTTGACGAAATTCGCAAACCACCATTCAGGTCCCTTAGGTGAGATATCTCTGTAAGTATATGTGTAATTAGGCCCAAACCCGTTGTTTAGATTTAATAAATGTCATTCATTCGGGCTGCGACCCCTCTAGATAGCCGTTTTTCTTTTACTATCTTTATTTTGGACCAGCCGCCATTACTACCATTACTACCACCACCAACCACGTCTCAACAGCCATCACACAACAACCACCAACCGCAACTCCGCTTCACAACAACAGCCACGACCTTTACCGTCACAACTCGCCCTCGCAACCATCGCATCACCACCATTCCCGCGCCGCTTGTGGGCACCGATACTGGACTCGTGCAGGGCGCGCACCGAGCAGCGGGTGCAGAGGCACCAGCCTTTCCGAAGCAATCGGATCAAAAACGACTCACGCCCACTTCTGTTCCGTCCTATCGGCGAGCGTGGGGCGATTTGGCCCCGCCTCCAGGTGCGTCGGAGTGTGGTCGCTATATGCAGATTCGCGGATCAAAAAGCATTCACGCCCACTTTTCTTCTGTCCAATGGGGAGCCAGCCAGAGGTAAAGGGTCGAAGGTGAAGGAGCGAGGCCACGGGGGCTATAAAGGGCCGCGTTCGCTCGCCAAACAGTTTAGTTCGGAGTGGAGTTGGAAAAAGAGTCAGTCAAGTGGAGTTCGGAGTTGAGTTGGGAAGAGCCAGTCAAGAGAGGAGTCGGAGAAGGCAGTTGGACGGAGCTGTGGAGAGTTGGAGAGGTGGCGGCGGCGAAGGCAGTCGAGGGGGTGCTCGTGTCAGAGTCGGGGAGCTGCGGAGAGGAGAGGCCGGCAACGCGACCGAGGTCGTGGTGGAGACGCTCGTCGCGGGACCCGAGCCAGGGAGATATCCTCCTTCCCCCGAGCATCAACAACCCCCTCCTGTTTCCCCCCCGCGCTGAGATAGTGCGAGAAGGGGGCCCCGTTCCCACCCCATTCCAGTCACTGTCCGCGAGATCCGCGGAGTCGGGGCGCCACCGCCATTTTGCGGCTCATCATCAGACGGGTAGGCCCGACGCGGTCTCGGCCCCAGGCCCATCTGCCCCCATCATCCTTGAGGGTGGTCCTTTTCTTTTGCTTTGAGTATATGTGTTGTCAGCGCCGTCTGTGAAGTAAAACTGTATAAGTGTTGCCGTGTGCTCGGTAGTCGGTGGTATATCTGCATTGTGTTTTGCTTTTACATTTGCTTTTTGTGTATTATTGTGTGTTTCTTCTTTTACATTTGCTTTTGGTGTATAATTGTATATGTGTGCTATCCGTGTGCCATCGCGAAATAAGTGTGCTTTATGTTGAACTGTTTTTCCCGTTTCGCTTCGTCTTTTCCTTTATTGAATCTCCATCTTACTTCACGTAAAGGGTTGGTCGTGGGCTAAAACGCCCAATAATTAATCGAACCGTCGGGGTTGACGATAACACCGCTCGGTTATCCCGATAGTACAGAACGGGTCGCTTAAAGTGGCCCGTGTCCGAAGTCTACCTGCGGCGAGGTGCGATCGCCCGGTCTACCCTCCGTGTGGGTACTTAGGTAGGTCGAATTTGGCGAGCAACCCTATCCCATGCGGGGGGCCGATTGGCACGATCGTGGTGAGGCCGAAAGGCCCACCCGTGACTAGTTCCCGGCGTTAGTCCGAGAGGGTCACGACGGGATTGTCCGTCCGGTGGGCGACGTGCCGCGATTCGAGTTACGTGGCCGTTTGCACGCCGGCGGGCGCGAATCCGCAACAATATATATATATATATATATATATATATATATATATATATATATATATATATATATATATATATATATATATGTATATACACACAGCTAGATAGATAGGGGGTGAGAGGGGAGAGAAAGAGGTGTGTAAGGAGGGTGCTGCAGTGTATTCTGAGAGGGTAGAGCGAGGATGGGACCAAGAGAGAGAGTTTTGGAGGTCGGGGAGTCACTTGAATATTAATAAATGCATGATGAACCGTGACGAGGCAGAACCGAGTGACGTCGGCTGGTTGTCGAGCGAGTAGAGCAGGAGACGTGATTAAAAGCAGATGAACCAAAGATCCTTCGTGTGGGCCGTCTTTGTTACACAAGATATGGGCGACGAAGATGGCTCACCTTGCTCTTTCACCACCTGCTGATTCCGAGTGAGCCTTCAATACCTTTTACCTCATGGATGCGCATGTTCGACAACTTCATGCTGGCAGTAAATGCAAGGAAGCGCTCATTACTTATACACTGCCTTGGAACTGAAGGGCAGCGTTTATTCTATACCCTCCCAGTTGATGGAGACACGTACTCTGCTGCTGTCGGTGCATTAACAGCCTTTTTCATGCCAAAAGGTGAACGTTGTTTTCGAACGATATAAGTTTCGTCAACGAGCGCAGAGGCCAGGTGAATCCACTGCTCAGTTGGTTGCTGCTTTACGTGAGATTGTGGTTAATTGCGAGTTTTGAGACCTCTCTGATGAATTTATAAGAGATCAGCTCGTGGAAAAAAACAACCCTTACAGCTCGTACACGTGAACATTTGATTTTGGAACTGGAGCTTCCACTGTAGAAAGCCCTCGTAATGGCGGGACAAATCGAATCGGCCATGGCGGAAGCAAAATAGATGACATGCGGCACATCGACGTCCTTTCAGGATGGAAATACAACACCAGCATGTACCAGTGTGGGACAATACAGATGTGACCCCATCCACAGGGGGACATCAAATGAACCTGAAAACCCAAAATTTTCACAAGCTCGACAGGTACGCCAAGAGAGGACTTGTTATCGTTGTGGATCTGCAATGCACTCAGCCAATTACCCCAGATGTCCTGCAAAAGATGTAAATTGCAAGTAGTGTGACAAAAGTATGTCGCAATAAAGACGACAAATATCAAGTGTGGGAAGTGACTGTGCCAGATGTGACTGTTTTAAGCGTAAACACACAAGCCTCTGAACAAATTAGAGGGAACCTATTTTGTGATGTTCATCTTTGCACACCTGATGGACAGGCATGCTCAACTAAATTGCTGATGAACACAGGTTCGGTCATTTCCATACTTTCCATACAGTCTACCTACCTGGAGCATTTCAAGAATGCACTTCCTCCACAACCAAAATTACCCTTGGTTACCTTTACCTAAAAAAAAACCGATCACTGTAGTTGGTTGTCTTCAAGTACAGGTGCGACACAACCATGTTTCTGTGCCTGCTGATTTCTTCATTGTGCCATCTGGAACACCTATACTCGACATGGACCTCTTCACTGCTTTCAGACTGAATATTGTTCATGGATGTGTTACTCCTGCATCAGTGCAAAGTACCTCTGTGCATCAAACATCGGCTTGGCAGACATCTAATCCGAACAGCACTGGAACTCAAGACAAGGCAAACGGATTTGTACACAGAGTGAAGATAAGGCTCGATGTGGTGCCAATCCAGCAGAAGCTTCACCATTTTCCTTTTGCTGTCTGTGATGCTGTCTCGCAAGAAGAGAAGTGAAAACGCTTGAAGAAGCGTGTATCATTGAGAAAATTGACTCTTCCGAATGGGTTTCAACTATTGTCATTATGCATAAGAAAACAGGTGTACGACTGTGCGTGGATCTTGGTGATCCCAATAAGGTGATCTAATAGACAGTCATCTACTCCCACATATTGAGGAGGTATTCACAGAACTTCGGGGAGCGAGAATGTTCTCCACTCTTGATCTTCAGAGTGCATACCATCAAGTGTCCTTGCATGAGGAAAGTAGAGACCTTACGGCTTTCATAACACATGAGGGACTTTTCCGTTTTTGCCTTGTTCCGTGTGGTCTTGCTTCTGCTCCCAGTGCATTCCAGCGAATGATGTCACAGATCTTAGCTGGCCAGGAGGGCGTTAGTGTTACCGAGATGACATAATTGTGTTTGCTTCGTCTCCTGAGAAACATGAGGAACGTCTTCAAGCTGTTTTGAATCGTACTGATCAAGCAGGCTTAAAACTACATTATGACAAATGTGATTTCAGGAAGGCTGCACTTTCTTTTCTGGGTCACGTGATCTCAGAAAAGGGCATGGGCCCAAACACCGAACATGTGGTGGCAGTAACACAAGCACCACCCCCAAAGGATGCATCTGCTCTGCCTTATTTTCTGGGTTTGACTTCTTGGTTCTCTAAATTCATTCAAATTATGCGACAGTTGTGGAGCCACTTTGTGCCTTACTGTGCAAGGATGCTGACTTCTGGACTAAAGCTGCACACACTCAATTTTAAAGGTAAAAAAATTGATTGCTAACAGCCCTGCACTTGCTTTGTTTGACCCTACTCTGACCACCATTGTGACCACAGACGCATCTGATTATGGACTTGGAGCAGTGCTCACTCAACTTCATGATGATTCTACAGAGGAAACAATAGCATTTGCCTCACAAATGCTCAAAGAATGCGAACGCAAATACTCTACAGAAGAGAAGGAAGCACTTGCCTGTGTCTGGGCAACTGAGAAATGGCGTACTTACCTGTGGGGTCGGAAAGTTGTCCTGCATAGAGACCACGGTCCACTGACCACACCACTGTCAATCGGATCAGCCGGAGCAGCGAGAGGTCTCCTTCGGGGCTCCCTGCTGACGTTCTCAAAGCTAAGTTTCCGGTTGTTATTTGTCCCGTTTTAACTGTTTAATTTTCTCACCTACATGTTACTGTGTGTTGCTAGTTCGGTTTTGTTTCAAAAATCGTGCTATTTTGTGAGTATTTTTGTCGACGTTCTTACCTGGGGCTTGAGGCCTAGGCCTAGGCTTGAGGCCTACTGGTTCCACTCGGTGTTCGATCGTTTTTTTTTTTGTTTGTTTGTTTTTTCTCCCCATTACCTTCAATTTCTATCCTCCCCATTACCATCAATTTTGATCCTCCCCACTTTCCAAACATCCCCCATTCTCCCAACTAATCTCTTTCTTATCTCAAAAAAAAAAAATACCCTACAACAACAACACGCTCACCTTCTCCCGATTCTGCTTCTTCTTCTTCCTCTTAACTTCCTCCTCGTCTTCTTCCTAGATTTTTTTTATTTTTTTTTTTTTACATTTCCATGACCTAATCTGTTGAACTCTCTCATACATTATTTTTAACAACAAAAACAATCTTATAATGCTTCATCTTCTTCTCTCACACATGTGGTCCTCTTTACTGTTTCACAATGCACTACTCTTCTGCTATTTTAACAGACTGCTCTCATTTCGACCTCTCCTTCATTCCTTGCCTAAAAAATCCAACTATGACAGCGCTTCTTCTCTCCATGCTCTGAATTCGCCTTCATTGCATCCATCAAGAATTGTGTTAAATCGCATCTCTGACCTAAAACTTTTAAAAACCACAGTTTGCCATGGATGCTCACTTTCCATCAACCGTTCTTTTTTTCCAACTTCAGTGCCAACTCACTCCTCTCACCCTTCCCTCTCAAAGCAACCATCCCACTCTTCTCCCTCCAAGCCTCCTTCTCACCTCTCTCAAAAATTCCCCCCTCACCTTTCTCCCACCTTTCATCCCCCTCACTCTTCCTTCTCAAAGTTGCCCCCCCCTCTCATCCACCAACCTGCCTTCCTCCAGTGCCCTCTCACCTCCAACTCTTCACTCCACCTCCTCAAATCCTCAACTGCCTTCTTCCTTGTCTCTTGTCCCCCCTCTCCCCCAGCACCACAGAGCCTTTTCTCCTCCTCATTCGGCTCCTTCCCCTCGCTATTCTGCAATACCCCACACTCCTTCAGCAACCCTCCTTACCTGCCCCCCTCGTCCCTTGTCCTACCCTCCCCCTCCCCTCCACCTCCTGCACCCAAAGCCTCCTCCCGTTCCTCTTCATTAAAAGTGTGGACCTCAAATATCCGGGGCCTTCGCTCAAACCTTTCAGATCTTTCCACACAGGTTGCCACTGACAAACCAGACATTATCTGCCGAACAGAAACTTTCCTCTCCCAAGTATCTCTCCCTGGTTACTCCCTCTTACGGTATGACAGACCTGAGCCTCGTCCTGGTGGAGGTGTTGCTCTCTTCATCAAAGACTCTATTCCTCACTCTCCATGCACTGCTCTCACTCCCCCACACCCCCAGGAATACCTCTGGTTTCGGCTTCCCCTCCACTCCCACCTCATGTTTATATGTGTACTGTACCGTCCACCGAACAGTGATGACTCCATCTACATCTCACTATCCGAAAACATGGACCATTTTCTATCTTCTCATCCAAACTCTCTCTTCCTCTTATGTGGTGACTTCAATTGTCATCAAGCCAGTTGGCTAGGTGTGGGTACCTCTCTCACCTGCCATGGCACCTCAGCAAAAGCTTTCTGCGACTCATTGGGACTGACTCAATCGGTCAACTTCCCGACCCGGATCTCAACCAATGGTACTCCATCTCTTCTGGATCTGATTTTGACAAATTTCCCTGACAATATCTGCTGCTCTTCCTTCGCTCCAATTGGTTCTTCTGACCACGTCCTTGTCAAAGTGGACATCTCTCTGGCTGTTATCAGAGAACCACCTCACCGCCGTCGAGTCTGGCATTTCACTCAAGCCGACTGGCAGGGTCTCCGAGCAGCCATCAAACTTACAGACTGGTCTCCTTTCACTACTTTCTCAAACATCAACTCATCCTGGGAATTCTTTCAAAGAAACTTGCTCTCCCTCATGCACAGATTTATCCCCTCTCGTGTTCAGTTGTCTTACCCTTTCTCCTGCCCTTGGTTTACTGAAGCTTGTGGCAAGGCAGTTGTCCTGAAACAACTTGCCTTTGCCTCATGGAAAGCAAACCCAACTGAGGGCAATCTCAGTTCTTTCCACAAAGCTCGGAACAAGTGTGTATCTACCCTCAGGAGAGCCAGAAAACAACATCTTTCTCATCTCAAGTCTGAACTCTCAAACCTCTCTCCCTCCTCAAAATCCTGGTGGCGTTTAATTAAATCTGTTTCTGGTGTATGTTCCCCCTCCATCCCCTCCCTTACCTCAAATGGCCGCACTGCTGATTCCACACGTGATAAAGCTGAATGTCTAAACTCGGTGTTTGCAGCTAAATCTTGTGTCCTAAACCCATCACTATCTCTACCCACTTTACCCAGTCGCACCCAACTGTCCCTGGACTCTGTATCCTTTTCTCCTGACAAGGTGGAGAGCTTGCTTTCAAACCTCAAGTCAGATTCTGCAACCGGTCCAGACGGCATCAGCCCACGTGTCCTCAAAGCCTGCTCTTCTGCTCTTGCTCACCCTCTCTCTGTTCTATTCACCCTCTCATTTGCCCAAGGTCATCTGCCATCTGCTTGGAAATCTGCTAACATCACTGCCCTGCACAAAAAAGGTGCAAAAACAGATCCCTGTAACTACAGACCAATCAGCCTTCTCCCAATCATCAGCAAGGTGATGGAATCCATCATCGCCTCAGATATGAAATCCTTCCTCTTCTCCAATGGCTTGATTTCCAATCATCAATTTGGTTTCAGACCAGGTCACTCTACCCTGGATATGCTGCTTCTGCTCTCACATCAATGGATGGAGGTCCTCAATGCCAGACAGGAAATCCGAGCCGTATCCCTGGACATATCACGTGCTTTTGACACAGTCTGGCACCCTGCCCTACTCACCAAACTCTCTTCCCATGGTATTCAAGGCCATCTCCACTCATGGCTCGCAGACTTCCTCTCCTGTCACAGTCAACGTGTGGCCCTAAATGGAGTTCTTTCCCTCTTCCTGTGCAGGCTGGAGTTCCTCAAGGTAGCGTTCTGGGCCATGTTCTTTTTCTGGTTTTCATCAATGATCTCTCCGACTCTCTGGAAAATCCTCTATCGCTTTGCTGATGACTCCACCCTCTGCCGTACCATCGGTCACCCCTCAGACCGGCAAGCAGCAGCTTCTTCGCTCACTGCAGATCTGGATAAAATCACAAACTGGTCCAACACGTGGAACATGTCTTTCAATCCAGACAAATCTCACACTCTCACTATGTCTCTTTGAAAGGACCGTTTACAAAACCCCCCCATCCACTTTCTCAACAATCCTCTGGAAGAAGTCTTTTCTTTCAAGCTTCTAGGTCTCACTATCTGCCATGACCTTTCCTGGGAAAGTCACATTTCCAACCTCGCCTCAAAAGCCAGTCGCCAACTGGGAATCCTCCGTCGCGCTAAGTCCTTCCTCGGCCCTCTTGAGCTCCTGACCACTTACAAAGCTTTTGTCCGTAGCCTGATGGAGTACTGCTCTCCCCTCTGGGCTGGTGCTCCTGCCTCCCACCTTTCTCGGCTTCATGCTGTCGAAACCAGGGCATTTAAGATCATCGGCATCTCCCGCAATGAAGCTGAATCTTTGGGCCTCTCACTCAATCATCGCAGGTTGGTCGGTGGTCTTTCTGTCTTCTACCGACTCCTCTCCAGCCTTGCCCCCCTGCTCTCTCTGCAATTTGTCCCCACCACATTTCCACAGGGCGCTCAAGGTCCGCCAACAACCCCCTTCTGGTAAAACTACCAAAATCACGAATCACTGCTCATCTTCAGTCTTTTATTCCTCTTTTTTCCCACCTTTGGAATAAACTTCCTCACTCTATTCTTTCCCATTCTTCCCTCCAGGCTTTCAAAACAGCTGTTCACCACCACCTCTTATCTTCCCCCATCCAAATCCTCGATCTTTTCTACCCCCGATAATCCACCCAAGCCCACTTCCTTCATTTCTCCTGCTTTCCTTCCTGAAAGTCCCCGAAATGTCCATCTTCTCTTCGCCATGTTCCCCGTCCCATCCCCATCCCTCTCCCTTCCACAGTTCACCTCATGTGTCTGTTCCCCACTGTTTTGTCCCTTCCACTCCCACCCCTCTTGTCTCATGCCTCCTTGCTGTGAGTTGTGTGTTAGCTCTCATACGAGCCTCGACCAAGGTATAAAAAAAAATAAAAAATAAAAAAATAAAAAAAGGTCTTTGTCGAGTTTGAATGAGAATTGCACGTTGGTCTGCACGCTTACTGTCATTTAACTACAAAATTGTGTACAAACCTGGCCATCAAAATGTGTCTGAAGACTGTTTATCTCAGTTACCACTCCCCATGACAGAGCCTTACCACGAACCAGATGTAGAAATGGTGGCTTTAGTGTCTGGTGACTTGCAAGTTTCCTTGAATTGTTCCACAGCTACAGCAGTGCATAGATTCCCTATTCTACAGAAGGTGTGATGATATATCTCCAGAGGATGGCCTTGCAAATGTGAAGGGCATTGACCCAAATGTACTTCCCTACTTTCGCATTCGGAATGAACTGGCTGCACAGGAGGATTACTCGATTCGGGGCACTCACCGTGTGATGGTGCCAAGATAACTTCAACCGACGTTAATCCAGCTTGCCCATGATATGCAACAAGGGATTGTAAAGACTAAAAAAGTTTGCGTGACCCCTACTTGTGGCCAGGGATGGATTCCCAACTGGAAGTTGTCATCAAGTCGTGCATTACTTGCCAAATGCATGATAAAACAGCTGTCACTCGGGTTCCACCTTTACAACCAGTTCCACTTCCTAATGTTGCTTGGGAAAAGCTTGCCATCGATAGAGTGGGACCACTTGATAACAGCCAAATGGACTGTCGCGATGCCATTACCTTAATTGATTACTTCAGCAAATGGCCAGAAGTCGCCTTTACGTCCCAAGTAACATCTGCTACAGTTATCAAGTTCCTGACTACAATATTCAGTCGTGAAGGAAATCTGTGGGAACTTATTTCTGACAACAGATCTAAGTTTGTTTCAACTGAGTTTGAAACATCCCTGCAGGAAAGAAACATCAAACACTGCCAGAGTTCTATCTATTACCCACAAGCTAACGGGGAGATAGAATGATTCAACAGAGTGTTTTAAGGTCCCATGGAATTCAAAAGTTTCTGGTTATTTATATATTAACTTCACCTTCCGAGTGAAGAAATCACCCATGTTTCTTTTTTTAAATCAACAATGGGATAATTAGACCAATATTTTGAGCATTTGTAGTGTTTTTCACAACTTGCTATGCCCCCGCCCCTCAAAAAAGTGAAGTTCAGCGAACCGCAGGTCATGTGACCGTTGACATCATCTCCAGAACGCGACTCGCTCAGAGTCGATTGATGAGACGTCACGCGCCGTATAAAGTACGTACAAATGCATTGTGCACATGTGTTTGCTATCTCACTGATCGTCTTAATTCCTGTGATTGTTTCGCGAAAGTTTTTTAAGAGTTTTATCCTTACTTTAGAAAATGCCTGCAAGATGTATCGTAGCAGGATGCAGCAATACAACCAAAGACGGTGTAAGCCTTCATGTATTCCCGAAAGATGAGAATCTTCGGAGAATATGGGCATCCAAAGTGAAGCTCACGAGGGGAAACTGGAAAGGCCCCAGCGACACGAGCGTCATTTGCAGCGCCCACTTCGAAGACAGTGTCTTTGATCACGGGCTCCATTCGCTGTTCAGTTTGAAGAAGTTGAGGAGGCTGAAACCCGATGCAGTACCCATCATCAAAAGCAATGTCGTCCGATAAATCCGTCGTCCATCCGACTGGTCCGATAAATCTGACGTGTTGTAGCTTTCTTTTATTATCATCTTTTCTTCATTGTTTTCTACTAGCGCTGCATGACGACAGTAGGAATAAAATAAATGCAAATGCAACAGAACTTCAGATTTATCGGAATACTCTAGACAATTGTGTCGCAAGGTGTGTTCTGCACACAAGTTTTGATCGTATCCGGACAGCGAGATTGCTTCGTTTTATGCACGGAGAGATACGGCCGATGACATGGGCTGGCCTTGCTTGCGATTCATTCGCCGCGAAGCAACATGCCCACTACGCTGGTCACGTCACCTCACTAAAATATTTCTGATATCGAGCAGTATGCAAGTCGAATTTACATTATTGAATTACGAATAGGATTTAGTCCAACCAGTTGTTATTGCCAAGTATTCCTTCGATGTCCTCCCGATCATCATGAACGCCGGGAATTTCATCGCCAGTTTCCTCTGCTCGTCCTGCTTCGAGCTCAAACTGCTAAGGCCGTATTCCATTTCCACCTGCCTGAACTTCAACTCCCGCGACTACGTTATCCGACAATTCTCCATCTGATTCAGACCAAAATCCTTAATTTCCCTCACACTCACTGTCACTACCAGACAAATCAACGTCCATGTCATCCATTATTCAAAATCAAATGTTTGATTTTTTTAAGCAGAAATGAACGAAGTGTTTGAGTCGATTAATCGAATGTGGAAACACACAGGAAACCAATAGAATCACGTAGACCACCAACCCGAGTAATTTGTGTGCAGCCTTTGTTGTTCTGGAGATGACGTCATGTGGGTTACGCGTCGTTCAGTAGATTTCGGCAGAATTTTTAGGGGCGTTCCCTAAGAAGTTTGTTTTTTTTATTTTACATTTTACAGAACGAGTATTGTGAAAAAACATTGTCAGATCAGAAATCACGATGAAAAACTCCTATAGGACACATATATATATATATATATATATATATATATATATATATATATATATATATATATATATATATATATATATATATATATATATATATATATATATATATATATATATGCCTGGTGTTGGCGCAGTGGTTAGGGCAGCGGCTTGGGATCCAAAAGGTCCTGAGTTCAAGCCCCGTTGGTCCACTGAAATAATACACCAGGGGGTTGACTCAGCCTGTCATCCTTCCGAGGTCGGCGAAATGAGTACCAGTATACTGGGCCGGTGTATACCCCGGTTAAAATAGGTATACCATATTCCTGTGTCGTAAGAGGCGACCAGGGTTGCGTCAGGAAGGGCATCCGGCGTAAAACATGTGCCAAATCACTATGCGGATCATATGGATGATCCGCTGTGGCGACCCCTATTGGGAGCAGCCGAAAGAAGAAGAAGATATATATATATATATATATATATATATGCAATTTCAGTACTTTTGAGTGACATGAGACCTTTAAGGACTGTTTGCATGCTGTAAATCTCAAAAGGAAGCCCTGGAAATCATTCGTACCGACTTCTCGCAAACGTATCAAGCTGCAACACATGCAACAACTCATCAGACCCCTGCTGAACTTCTACATGGACGTACATTGCATACCAAGTTGCGCATTGGGGATTGTCAAATCAACGTACCTGCTGCAAGACTCGAGGATGAGACGCTGTGTTCAACAGAAACAAGAGAAGTCTAAACGATACACAGACAAGTGCTGGGGAGCGAAACCTTCCACCTTTCAATGTGGTTCATTCATGCGAGTTCGGAAACCTGGACTTCACCAGAAAGGACAAAACAAGTTTACCCAACCCCTCAAGATCAGTAAACAGAGAGAGAGAGGTCCTGCTACCTTCAGACTCTCTGATGAGAAAGTGTGGAATGCAATTAATGTAGAACCTGCAATTCAGACCTAAAATGGACTTTCTGCTGGAAGTACGACAGGTTCTGAGGACTATCGGGCACATAGTCTTGTCCAACAAATGCCTCCCAGTTTTTACCCGAGGTGTTCGTCGTGGGACGAGATATCGAGATATCGTCGAATCCCTGAATGGACCAAGGACTTTGTGATGTGACATGTTATCTTGTATTACATGCTTACTATTTTTAATTTTTTGGGGTGGGGGGGGTTCATTTATTAGTTGTTTATTTATTAGTTCATTTATCATTATTTAAAAACGTTCATTATTAGTTGTTATTTTCACAAAAAAAGGAATATGTGGAATTGGGAGTTACATGAATATTGATGAATACATGATGAACCAGAACTGACGAGGTGGAACTGAGAGTGACGTCGGGGGGCTGTCGAGTGAGGGCAGGAGGGCACGCCATTAAAAACGGTTGAGCTAAAGATCCTTCATGTGGGCTGACTTTGCAACACAACAGGGAGTTAGTAAAGAGAATATGTTATGCCATTTGTTTTACATACCTGGTGTTCGCTTAATGGTTGTAGTGGTGGGCTTGGGATCCCAGGATCCTGCGTTCAAATACCACTCGGCTGTTGAATTAATACCATCCGGATGTAACCTCAGAATTGCATTTCTCTTCGTTTATCTCACGAGCGTTTGCAATATTGTATTTTGTTAAAATAAAATTAATGATGTAGTATTAATTGTTGATTGGAACGGTGGTGTTTGAAATGAAAATATAGAGAGATTGAGTTGAGAGCAGAATGAGGAAATCATGTGAGGGTTTCCACCCATGACATTCGCGGATTTGGTGTTTGTAGTTTCGTCATTTCTTTTTGCCCAAGTCCTTTCAAGAACTGGCTGTCCAGCCCCTCCTGTACATAGCACGGTTGGGAACCTCGCTCGTCAAATCCATTTTGCTTTGAAACTCACAAAGAGAAGCTATATAACTTTTATAAAGAATACCCGATTCATATAAAATAACCAATTCTTGAGAAAGTCACAAGAGGGCAAAGAAAAACGTGATCGTTCGTACGATGCTGAGATGAAATGTTAAAACCTCCACCACCCATCATCAAAAGATGAGGGATGAAATTTTGCCACCACGGCACCCGTAACCAGGCACCAGGCATGCATACACCCGCGGAGAGTCCCTTACAAATCCAAATCTAACCACATGTACCACGTTCCGATACCCTGCAGCAACTGCCGATTCTCCATCCCGATCGGGAGACGAACTGGACCGCTATCAACTGGAGTCGTGTAGCGTGCTTGGCATGTGGCTTAAGCAGCCCAATTAAATGGTTGATAAGGAACGGCTGACTTGGCAAGCGATAGCAAGCTGAATGGTAACAGCACATACTCGCAAAAAAAACGAAATGTCGCCGATTTCTTCACATTTTCAGATTTCAAGTTATTTAGTCCACGTGATCTGATCATTCTAGTCGAGATGCCAAACAGCCATTTCAGGGCAAAGCGTGCTTTAGCGTCATTATGAAGTTTTTTTGGTTGATTCATCATCTCTGAGCAATCCTGAATCAGAATCAGCCGGGTGCCAGACTCGCACCCTTGAGGAATGTTTTTTAAGAGGCGAAAAACAAAATGGCCGCCACCGACTTTCGATAAATTCTGTTTTGGGCGAAATCTTCACTTCTAATGCACTTACACAATTGTGGTGTCTACTACTATGTTTTAATAGTCAAGGAATCCGATAATGATAAAATTGAAGGTGTTATATAAGACCTGTCTCATATTTTCAAGATGACCACCATTTTAATATGAAAAATGGCTATTTTTCAGTTCCATTGATCACTTCGAGTAAGAAATTGAATTTGACGAACCCTCAAATATTAATACTACGTACAATAATAGTCAATGACAGCTGAAGTAACTTACTTGCAATGATCAATGAATTGATGATTATATTGGAATACGATTTTTAAACAAATATATCCGGATACATGTGGATAGTTGACTATGACTTTGGGTTATGTCTTAAAGTGAGTATGTACATGTATATGATTTTGAAATTACCTTTTATTTTTCAGCAAACAAATATTCTTTGTTCAGGATGCAATGTTCTACATTATGTTCAATCTTCGTCATCGTCGTCGTGATTAGCAGCCACTGCCCTTGTCTGTTCGTTACAGCAGTCTGATCCAGCATTACAACTGCAAAACATCGAACATAACATCTGTGCTGCCACACAACCACACCTCCCGGTGGAACATGGCCGGCTGGTGGGGCATCCACACTTGATCACCTGCAGAATGGTGACTGGTGCAGCAGACACATCAGGTGGAAGTGTGGTTGGACACAACGTCGCACCGTCCTCACCTTCTTGCCATCCATACTTGATGGGATCCAAGTTCGGAGGGTCTGACTGAGTGGCCGATTTCCATATAATGACTTGATGATAAGCGCGGTGTACATGTTGAACAAAGGCATCATGCTTTGGGGCAACGACTTCAATTTCGGAGCAGAGGTAATCTTGGAGTTGGCCATCTTAGACTTCCACAACTGATACCGGTGTCTGGACATATCACCTTCGACGTTGGAACCATAACAGACAGCAATGAAGGTAGTTGCCTCAGATATCATCTTTTCCTCATCTGCTTCCAGCTGACCAAGTAAAGTGGGATGATGTCTGCCCATTGGTACCTTCAGTGCTGTGGCCTTTCCAAAGCCAAACAATATGAGACAGTATCGCATCCGGTCAGAGCATGTACAGCAGGCAGATATTTGGTGATGCTTTTGTGTTTCAGTGCTGTTTGGCGAATGTCTACGTTCACCCTCCCAGCACACGGACTCTCCATGCTGATATGCACAGTCGTCTTTTCCTCGAGGTAGAAATGAATCAACAGGACAGAGACATCTGTATCGTCGCAGACCACTTTGATGTATGAGTCACCACTGACACCTGACACAATTCTAACTAAGTGATGGATGATGATGACATCTGCTTCTTCATGGTGTGTTTTCAGATCCTGTCTCTGGAGAGTGGAATTGTTCCATACTTGTACTGGTGTAGGATCTTTTCCGGTGATCACCAGTTTGGTCTGGTTGTCCACAATGTGGGTCATCAGATACTGACAGATCAAATCGACCAGTTGTACTTTGTTGTAGGCTACATTTAGGACCACGTTTTGCGATGGAAGAGTTGTGTGTAAATTGAGTTGATGTTTTCGACTTGAATCATGACCTGCGTGACTGGATCTCGTCATTTGTTTCGTGCTGAATTGATGTACCTGTCGAAAATCAGGTATACGTCACAACACTCCAGGTGGTATTTGATGGTTCCAATGAAGTTGATCACATAATCCTCAACTGTACCATTTGTTGGCCAATGTACAGTCCATAACATGGTGCATCCATCGATGATGACAGCATCTGGAACACCTTGGATTCGACTTGATTGCTCAACTAGGAGTTTCGGCTTCAGGATTGCTTTCGACTGAGCCTGCATTGCACCGCTCTCATCAAACAAGGAGGGTGGAACAGGGGACAGTTCATAAGAGAGGACATCCTTGATATCAATATCCCTGTATTGTTGGAGACATATGACTCGGGTGAAGATCAATTCGGTATCATATACTGGCCTTCCATCCAGCTTGATGCTCTTTTTGGTCGAAGTCATCAGGGTCACTTTCTTGGTTAGTGTCTTGTTGAAGCTCGTTGGCCATCCAAATTCAAATTCCACCGTCTGTTGTCATCCAATCTTGAGAGAATCATCAATGTTTACCTTGTCTGTCGCATGAAACATAGTAGTAGACACCAAAATTATGTTTGTAAGTGCATTAGAAGTGAAGATTTCGCCCAAAACAGAATTTATCAAAAGCCGGTGGTGGCCATTTTGTTTTTCGCCTCCAAAAAATATTCCTCAAGGTTGGAGTCTGGCACCTGGCTGATTCTGATTCAGGATAGCTCAGAGATGATGAATCAACCAAAAAAAAAAACTTCATAATGACACCACAACATGCTTTTTCACATTTCCGCTGGACTATCCAACCTCAATTTATATTTCGATTACATACTTTGATTAAAACTGCGAGCAGTGATGCAGGGGCCCATGTGTCCCTTGTCCAATACGAGGTCATTTCAAACCACGTCACCTGACGTCATCATTAACAGGATATATTTATTCCCCAAGGGTACTCGATCATATGTGCCAAGCTTCACATCATTCAGTTGAAGGCAATTGAAGAAGAAGATTTTTAAGAAGTTAACCTTTAATCCAACATGCTGGCCAAACTTATCGATGACATCACAATTTTCGCATGTTATAGCACATGTTAAGTTGATCATGCATGCCAAGTTTCACATTAATCAATTGAATGCTTTTGAAGAAGAAGATTTTTTAAAAGTGTTCACCTTTAATCCAACATGGCAGCCACACCACATAACTGATGACCATCATCTTAAAAAAAAAAAAAAAAAAACTTTTCTGCACCATGGTCAGTCCAAGCTGGTTGCCACAGTGATTGAAAAATCAAAATTTGGAAAAAATGAAGGCATGAGTTCCCATTTGCCCCAACGTTGCAAGGGAAGCTTCAACTTATTTGGGGCAACAGTTCTGGAGAAATAGCGTTTTTTAGGTTACAACAACATGGAAAAGTACTCCAAGATGGTGTCACCAATGACATCATCAATTTTGTTTCATTTTTCACGAGCAAATACAACTTGTCATTCGCTAATGGGGGTATTAAGGGAGGGAGAGAGAGGAAGAGAGAGGGAGAGGAGAGAGAGGAGGCAGGAGGGAGGGAAGCAAGGAAGGGGGAAAGAGCAAGGAAGGGGGAAAGAGCAAGGAAGGGGGAAAGAGCAAGGAAGGGGGAAAGAGCAAGGAAGGGGGAAAGAGCAAGGAAGGGGGAAAGAGCAAGGAAGGGTGGTGGGGAGATTGGGTGAGCTATGCCTCACCAAAAATGCCTAAACTGCAAGAGGGAGCGGTGCAAGGAAGGGGTGAGAGAGAGTATGAAAAAAAGAGAACGGTGAGAGGTGGAGGTGCGGTTAGAAAAAAGAATGATATGTTATGCTTAATAACCGAACACACACACACACACACACACACACACACACACACACACACACACACACACACACACACACACACACACACACACACACACACACACACACACACGTCAGATCAGCTGTACACACAATGACACAACATAGTTTGCAAAGTAATCCGCTGGCACATCTGCAAAAACTTTGATATCCCAGTTCCAGAAAATTTGTAGGAACATGAACCAAAAGTAAATCACTGAAAACATGGAAGTACCTACTGCTCACATACGAACTAATGATCCCATCGAGCATGAACATCGAAAACAAAGCGTTGCGAGCAGATATCATACCGAGATCAGCCCACGTGTCCTAACAACCTGCTCCTCTGCTTTTGCTCACCATCTCTATATTCCATCCACTCTCTCATTTGCTCAAGGTCACCTGCCATCTGCTTGGAAAACAGCAAATGTGACCACTCTCCAATAAAATGGATCAAAAACAGATCCCTGCAACTACAGACCAATCAGCCTTCGACCAATCATCAGCAAGGTTATGGAATCCATCATCACTTCAGACATCGAATCCTTCTTCTCCAAATGCTTGATTTCCGATCATCAATTTGGATTCAGACCAGGCCACTCTACCCTGGATATGCTACTACTCTCCTAACAATGGATGGAGATCCTCAATGCCAGACATGAAATCAGAGCCATCTCCAGAGACATATCGCATGCCTTCGATACGATCTGGCACCCTGCCCTGCTCACCAAACTCTCTTCCTGTAGTATCCAAGGTCATCTCCACTCATGGCTCGCATACTTCCTCTCATGTTGCAGCTTACGTGTGGCCCTTAATGGAGTTCTCTCATCAAATATTCCTGTCCAGGCTGGAGTTCCTCAAGGCAGTGTTCTGGACCCTGTTCTTTTTCTGGTTTTCATCAAAGATCGCTTCGACTCTGAAAAATCCTCTTTATCTGTTTTCTGATGACTCCACCCTCTGCCATACAACTGTCATTGCTCAGATCGACAAGCAGCAGCCTCTTCATTCTCTGCAGATCTGGATAAAATCAGAAACTGTTCCAACACGTGGAACATGTTTTTCAATCCTGACACATCTCACACTCTCACTATGTCTCTCCAAAAGTTTCACTATGTCTCTCTGAAAGGACCTTCTGGAACCATCATGTGTTCATGTGACCTTCTGGAACCTTCTGGAACATTCTGGAACCATCATAGAAAGGACCCCCCCCCCCACCCATCTACTCTCTCATGAATCCTTTTGAATTCTAAGTCCTTTCATTCAAGCTTCTGGGTCTCGCTATCTGCCATGATCTTTCCCGGGAAAGTCACATTTCCAAACTGACCTCCAAAGCCAGTCACCGACTGGGCATCCTCTGTCATGCAAAGTCCTTCCTCAGCCATTCTCAGCTCCTGACCACATACAAAGCTTTCGTCTACAGCTTCATGGAGTACTGCTCTCTCCTCTGGGCTGGTACTCCCGCCTCTCACCTTTCTCGGCTTCACGCTGTGGAAACGAAGGCATTTAGGATTATTGGCATCTCCCATGGTGAGGCTGAGACTTTGGGCCTCTCACTCTCTCACTGCAGACAGGACGGTGGTCTTTCTGTCTTCTACCATCTACTCTCCAGTCCCCCCCCCACCCTGCTCTGTCTGTGATATGTCGTCCCTCCCCCAAATTTCTGCAGGGCACTCAAGGTCCACCAACAACCCCCTTCTGTTAAAATTACCAAAATCACGAATCACTGCTCACCTTCACTCTTTCATTCTTCTTTTTTCCCACCTTTGGAACAAACTCCCTCACTCTCTTCAATCCCACTCTTCCCTCCAGTCTTCAAAACAGCGATTCACCACCACCTTTTCTCTTCCCCCATCCAAAACCACGATCTTTTGTACCCCCGTTAATCCACCCCAAACACACCTCCTTAAAATTCCCTGCTTTCCTTCCTGAAAGTCTCCGTGTAAGGACCTGAAAGTCCCCGTGGTGTCCATTGTGTTTACTTTGTGTACCCTGCCCCATCCCTTTCCCTTCCACAGATCTCCTCATGTCTCTCTTCCCCACTGTTTTGTCCTCCCCCCCCCTTGTCTCTTGCTGCCCTTGTTGTGCGTTCCTGTGTGTTAGCTCTCATACTAGCCTCGACAATGTATGCAACAACAACAACAACAACAAAAACCAGAGAAGAAGGCATTGCTGATTCGGGTGTTAATACTCGTGATTTTGGATTAATGATGACAAATGATGACAAAGAACCTCACATATATATTCAACGTGGGGGCAATACCCCTGGGTGCGATAATAATTGGGTATTGGGCAATACCCAATACACCTGGTAGGGGCTGGATAAGATAATCAGGCAACCACTGGTAAGCATGGATGACCCACAAAATATATAACTGAGAAGAAAGTAAATACCTCTGGAGTTTGTGTTTTTTTAATGCCATGAACAAACCTTGGTACATCACGGGTGATAAAGGTTGTGGTCAAGTTTCATCTAAATTATGTAAGTGGTTTCAGAAAAGAAAGGAAATACATATTTTGTGGGGAAACCCCCCTATAGAACCTCATAAAACCCAATTTTTTTCAGGTCATGAACAAGCTTTGGTACATCACGGGTGGTGTAGATGGTGGTCAGGTTTCATCAGAATTGTATGTGTAGTTTTGTAAAAGAAAGCAAATACATATTTTGGGGGGCAACCCCCCTTAAATCCCCTTTGATCCCGATTTTTCTGATGTCATGAACAAACTTTGGTACGTCATTGGTGATGAAGTTTGGGGTGAAGTTTCATCAGAATTGTGTGCATCATTTGAGAAGAAAGCAAATATCTCTTTGGGGGGGGGGAACCCACCCCCCTTCCCCACTCCCCATAAACTCACTCTGTAGACCCCTTCAGATCCCGTTTATTTTTAATGGCATCACAAGTGATGAAGGTTGTGGTCAAATTTCATTGAAATTGTATGTGTAGTTTCTGACAAGAGGTTGCAAGTATTTGTGGTCGGACGAAAGGACGAACGACGGACGATGTGCCATCCCATAGGCTCCGTGGAATGACTTCACAGGTGAGCTAAAAGCCATCCCTGGGAATATTATTCAAACAAACTACAGTTGCAAGCAAATCCTTTCTGGGGTCCAAAAAGACCCCAGTTACTTTCATTCAATTTTCTGCATATATGATTACTTCACATAGTATTTGTATCAAGCAAGTCCTCCAAATGTTTGTTTTTTATGTTTATGTTTGTTTACTTTATCACTAAAACATCATCCATTCATGATAATTATGTTTCCTCATTGATGTGAAACCTCAGCAGATTGAATGAAATTTTGTGATTCTGAGTTGTTGGTCATAAAAGTCCCCATTTAGAAGGTTAATTTTAGATTTAAATTTATTTTTATTTTTCTTGTGTTTGTTGACTTTATCAAGAAAACAAGATGTTTAGTCATTGATGTGAAACTTTGGCAGATTTAGTGAAATTGAGTGGTTTTTGAGTTGGAGTATGGATTCAGAAAAGATCCCAGTTGGTGAGATTAGGTAGTAAAATATGTTGGTAGGATGAGGGTTAAATAACAATTTAAATTCAATGGCATGGATGGAAACATTTATTTTTGTTTGGGTTAGGGTTTTAAATTAAGCAACAATTGAAATTCAATGACATGGATGGAAAGTTTTATTTTTGTTTGTGTTAGAGTTTATAAAATGGTTTATAAAAAATTTTAAATTAAATAACGATTGAAATTCAATAACATGGATGGAAACTTTTATTTGTGTTCACATTCGGGTTTATAAAAAGGTTCATAAAGTTTTTGAATTAATAACAAATGAAATTCAATAACATGGATGGAAACATATTTTGTTATGTTAGGGTTGGCGTGAGGGTTAGGGTTTCATAATGTGATATTTACAATTTTTTAAAATGACATCATAGTGTGCAGGTGATTGCAATGGGTTTAGAAAATGGTCGTATGTTCATGTACGCCAACAAATAACTCGGTTTCCTCGACAAAAACGTAACATGAAAATGTACTTTTTTATGAGCCCCCATTTGACATAGTCCGAAATGGGGGCTTACGGATTTGGTCTCGATTTTTGTCAGTGTGTGCATGCGTCTGCACCGATATCTCAGACATGTATGGACAGATTTTATTCGTAGTTGGCACAAAGACAACACATGATGGTGTACATATGCAGATCATTTTCCTTTGTGATGCAATCAAAGGTGGCCGACTGGCAGCCATTTCAGTTGTAAAAAAACAACAAAAACCCGGTGTTAAGCACGTCTTCAACCATTTCTCGGACAAGCATTTACCGATGTTGTTCAAACTTGGCACACAGTTAAGGAATGATGGCTTACATATGCACATCATTCTTTTTTTAAAATCAGATCCAAAATGGCCGACTGGCGGTCATTTTGTTACTTAAACGTGTTCCCAACCATTTCTCCGACATGCATGGTCCGATTTTGTTCAAACTTGGCACAAGCACAGTACATGATGGCATACACGTGTACCTCACTGTATTTTGTGATCTGATCAAAGATGGCCGACTGGTAGACTGCCAGCCAAAGTTGTACATAAATATGGGCTAGCCTTTTAACTCTGGACAGCAAAATTACTAAAACAACAGGGGCTATGACATTTTTTGTCTTTTTTTACTTGTTCATTTGTCTTATAAAACGACATTTTCAAATTTGTCTCTGGGAATCCAGAGTCATATGTGAAGGTTACTCCATTTTTTGCGACATTTCAGTCGAGGTTTGCAATTAAAATCACAGTGATTAAAGTTAAAATGCAAGATCACTTTTATCTCCTCTTTTCGAATATAGAATAATTTATCCCATTAATATTTGAAATAAGTATGATGTGGTGGTTTTCTTTTAAAGCAGTGCATAACACTTGATGTTGAATACTAGACATCCCTCATCCTTCAGATCGGCAGGCAGCAGCAGACTCTTCCCTCTCTTCAGTCCTTCATAAAATCACAGGTTGTTCAAACACCTGTCAAATATATACACATATACATATATATATACATATATATATACATATATATATATATATATATATATCTCTAAGGACTCTCAGGCAAACCTTCCCATCTTTCTTAACAATCCTCTTGAAGAACGCCAGTCACTCAATCGTCTTAGGTCTCACTGTCAACTATGATCTTTCTTGGACAAACCCCATTTCAAAGATACCCTCCAAAGCTGGGCATCCTCTGTCGTAGTCTTTCCTGAGCACACCTGAACTCCTATCCACCTACAAGGCCTTCATCTGCAGATTCATGGAGTACTGCTCTCCACACTGGGCTGGTGCCCCTGATTCACACCTTGCTCAGCTAGACACCATGGAAACCAAAGCCTTCAAGATCATATGAATCTACTGTGACAAAGCTGAGTCTATGATCCTATCACTTTGCCATCACAGACAGGGAGGTCGGTGGTCTCTCAGTCTTCTACCGCTTCCTTTTTCTCCTTTCTGTCCTTCTACTCTTTCCATACTTTGTCCCCCTCAGGTTTCTGCGACTTGCACGTGGTGCACTAGCAACCCCCTTCTTGTGAAACTCTCAAATTCCAGAATAACTGCTCGCCTCCACTCATTAGTTCCTATTTTGCCCTGCCTGTTGAATGAACTTCCACATTCTCTTCCACCTCATTCTCCCCTCCAGCCCCCAGATGCTCGATCTGGGATAAGCACTGTCCTCTGGATAAATTACCTATTTATTCACTGGATAATTTCCGCTGCTCAAAGCCTGGATAACTTTATCTGCTGGATAAATTTGTGTAATTTGGTATAACTTGATCCGAATCTCACTGGTCTGGATAACATCTTATCCATAGTTACTAAAGCATAAGTGGGTCTGTCAAAATTCAAAAGGTGTTGTTAAAAAGGCATGGAAGGTGTGGTTACAATCACTAACCACGCCTTTCTCTTCTCATCATTTGGTACGGTGTTGGAAAATTTACTCCTGATGGATGACCTTGACATTTATATACTCTTGTCTTCCGACACAGCATATCCCCTTTGGTTTGGCCTAAAGTTTGACTGTCTTTCTTGTTTGACTGTCTTCTGCCACCATGATTGTTTAGCCAGCAGATGACAGTGTAATGCATAAACTACAACCATGGTTTATCCATCAATTAGTTAAACATCTGAGAAGAATTTGAACCACAGGATAGCTCTTATCCAGTGGTTAAATTATCTGTTTTGAGCAACCGGGGCCTGGTGTCGAAAACCGGGACCTTAAGTTATTCCTCTATTTTCTCCTTCAACCCTGCTGTTGTTGTCCTCACTCTCTTTCTACTGTTCCTTTTGTTCAGTTGCATCCTGATCCATTCTGTGTTCTAGGTCTTCCACGAGCCTTGACTTTGTATCCAAAAAAAATATTCCTACATGAGATTCAACCCCCCTTTCCTGAATTGTACACCAAAATCACACATATATCACAACAAATTATTGTGCATATCAGTTGCAAGACTTGACTGATTGGCTATGCTGTTTCATTCCACTGAGTAAGTTATACGTGACATTGCAAGTGGAAATATAGATTACTCAGAATAATAACAAACCATAAAGAGCAATCTGCATGTTTGACAGATCAGCAGGGATCAGTAAAAGTAGCATTCTAGAAAAGCATCGATGCTCTCCAGCCAACTCTCATCCCTGGAGCAGACATGATGCATGAGCATGCCCCATTCTCCGAGTGCTCGCCTGCAACAGAGGAGCATCATGACGACGCATACAACAGGTGGGCTTGAGTGTAAAAATACATACTGCGTAGGATTATTTTAACGTGTGTGCATTTGGTGAAGAGTGAATGAGGGTTTACAGCTATAAAAATGTTAGGTTATGATGTCATTTGGTGGGCTGGCTCACCACGTATAGGCTATATTAAGTAGTGCATGATTGGTAGGGGCAAACTTGGGGTCGTTCTTTAAAGGAGATGGCAGGTGACACTTCAGGACAGTCATAGACGATTGCATTCAAGTCAGTGATGTTTAAAATAAAACTGTAGTTCTTATGTGCTTAAAACTTCAGTTGTTGGTAAAGATTAAACAAAGTTCTGCACATGTGGTGGAGATAGTGACATCATTGCCTTTTTGCTTAAGCACCAACTGAAATATTTATTTAACATTAATATAATGCTCAAGGAATAGCTAGTACATAAATCAGATGATGGACGAGGACATTAATAGACAGTGGGCAAATACATCCAGTAATGTGATTTGAAGCTGCGTTCCCAGCATCCATTGCTGGGTTTAGATGAGAATGCTAGAGGCCAACCCAATTTCGTTTATTACCTCCACCACCGAAGGTGGATGGAGGTTATGTTTTCACCCCTGTCTGTTTGTCTGTGAGCAGGATATCTAAAAAAAAGTTGTGGATGGATTGCAATGAAATTTGCTGGACAGGTTGAGTGGGCAACAAAGATGAAATGAAAAGATTTTATTTTGGTGAAGATCGAGATCACTTCCGGTTCTGGGTTTGGAGCTTCGGCAGGGTCTCTCAGGGCTCTCTGCGGACTTTGTCAAAGCTAAGTTTCGGACGTCATCTGTCCCGTTTTAACTGTTTATTTTCTCACCTTCATGTTACTGTGTGTTCCAAGTTCGGTTTCGTTTTAAAAATCGTGCTATTTTGTGAGTTTTCGTCGACCTTGTCTTACCGGGTCACTTGAGGCCGACCCATCCTTCCCCACTTGGTGTACGATCGTTTATTTGTATTCTCTCCCTATGACCTTCAATACCTATTTTCCCAACGTCCCCCATCCCTCCCAATTTAAACACTCTGTTTCTTGTCTTAAATCCCAAACAAACAAACAAAATAAAACTACCTTTCTCCCTGCATACCCATGAGTCCCGATCCTCCTCCTCCTTCTCCATCCTGCAGGCACACCTTTATTCTACTTGAGCTGACCCACTCTCTCTATTACCTTCACGATTTCTTCCCACAACCTTCCATTCCCGAATCTTACCTGTTCTTCAAAAATACATCAAAAAATAATAATCTTCCTTGTATCCTTTCTATCGACACATCTCCTGTAACCGCGTGTCTCTCTCCACCCTCTTCCTGATACTTTTCATCGACCCAGCAGCTTCCCTCTACGTTTACAGTTCCAAATTCACCATACACTTCCACGATTTTACTTCAAACTTCCCTTTTCCAAATGTTACGCAATCCTTATTTTAAATAAATAAGTTCACTTTTGAGTATACACCTCCCATAGCTACGTGCTTCTCCCGTAACCACGTGATCTGTTTCCACCCCCCTGCGTTTACCGATCCAAATTCACCATTCACCTCATGATTTTTTTCTACAACCTTTCCATTACCTAGTCTGATTAAAACTCTCTCAAACAATAACAATTATAATAATAATAATAAAAACAATCTCTTATAATGTTTCATCTTCCTCTTTCACACGTATGGTACTCATTAATGTATCATAATTCACTACTCTTCTTCTATTTCAACAGACTGCTCTCAATTCGACCTTTCATTCATACCTTGCCTTAAAAAATCCAACTGTTACAGCGTTTCTTCTCTCCATTCTCTTAATTTTCCTTTATTGCATCCCTCAAGATGTGTGTTTAATCGCATCTCCGACCAAAAAATAAAAAAAAACAGTTTGCAATGAATGTTCACTTTTCATCAACCATTCTTTTTTTCTCCAACTTCAGTGCCAACTCACCCCTCTCACCCTTCCCTCTCAAAGCAACCATCACACACTTCTCCCTCCAAGCTTCCCTCTCACCTTTCTCAAAAACTCTCCCCTCACCTTTCTCCCTCAACTCTCCCCACTCACTCTTCGCCCGCCATTCACCCCCTCACCCACCCTTCTCAAAGCTTCCCCCCACTCACATCCACAAAGCTGCCTCCTTCCCTGCCATCTCAGCTCCATCTCATCACTCCACCTCCTCAACTGCCTTCTGCCCCCTCTCTTGCCCCCCTCTTCCCCAGCACCACAGAGCCTTTTCTCATCCTCATCCAGCCCCCTCCCATAGCTATAACTCTGCTTACCTCCCCCCCGCTCCTCCCTTTTCCTACCCTCCCCTCCCACCCCCTGAACCCAAAGCCTCCTCCTCTTCTTCTTCATTAACAGTGTGGACCTCAAATATCCAGGGCCTTTGCTCAAACCTTACAGATCTTTCCATACAGGTTGCCACTGACAAACTAGACATAATCTGCCAAACAGAAACTTTCCTCCCTCAAGACGTCTCTGACTCCTAAGTATCTCTCCCTGGTTGCTCCCTCCATCGGTATGACAGACCTGAGCCTCATACTGGTGGAGGAGTTGCTGTCGTCATCAAATACTCTGTTCCTCACTCTCCATGCACTGCCCTCACTCCCCCACACCCCCAGGAATATCTCTGGCTACGGATTCCCCTCTACTCCCACCTCATGTTTATACGTGTACTGTACAGTCCTCCAAACAGTGATAACTCCATTTACACCTCACTATCCGAAAACATGGACCAACTTCTATCTTGTCAACCAAACTCTCTCTTCCTCATATGTGGTGACTTCAATTGTCATCATGCCAGTTGGCTGGATCCGGATCTCAACCAATGGTACTCAATCTCTTCTGGATCTGATTTTGACATATTTCCCTGAAAATATCTGCTCTTCTTCCTCCGCACCAATCGGTTCTTCTGACCATGTGCTTGTCAAAGTGGACATCTCTCTGACTTATCAGAGAACCACCTCAGCGCCATCGAGTCTGGCATTTCACTCAAGCCGACTGGCAGGGTCTCCAAGCAGCCATCAAACTTCGATTCTGGTCTCCCATCGCTACTTTCTCCAACATCAACTCATCCTGGGAATTCTTTCAAAGAAACTTGCTCTCCCTCATGCACAGATTTATCCCCTCTCCTCTTCAGTTGTCCTACCCTTCCTCCCACCCATGGTTCACCAAAGCTTGTGGCGAGGCAGGTGTCCTGAAAAAAGCTTGCCTTTGCCTCATGGAAAGAAAACTCAACTGAGGGTAATCTCAGTTCTTTCCATAAAGCTCAGAACAAGTGTGTATCTACCCTCAGGAGAGCCAGAAAACAACATCTTTCGAAGCTCAAGTCTGAACTTTCAAACCACTCTATCTCCTCCAAATCCTGGTGGCATCTAATCAAATCTGTTTCTGGCGTATGTTCCCCCTCCATCCCCTCCATTGCCTCAAATGGCCACACTG
>NC_140963.1:39587068-39592068 GCF_056783735.1 Eptatretus burgeri | reverse complement strand
AATAATTAAAAAGTTGTGTGCTGCAGTCAGATCAAACTGAATGAACATTGCCATTCTTAAACTATTCATGGTACAACATCACAATGCTCATGAAGAGCATGTAAAGGGGAAACTGGGATGTATTGGGAACACGGTGTTAATTGGTTCAACCCATCTCGCAGCTATCATTGGCCAATGATATTATGTGTCACCGTGTTGGCACAATAACATTGGTAAACGAGAGTTCATAGAACACATTCCCCCCGCACTGTCTTGAGAAACAAGTTATATACCCAGTGAATCTACGCCAGTGCATCAACCCAAACCACCTTCTTCCACTTTGCAAGCCGCTCACCTTGAGCCACTCGGCAAGTGGAGCAAGCAATGAAGAGATGTGCTTCGTTATGTTAGCAAATATGGCTGCCATAGTTGGATTCAAAATAAAACAATCAATGAAATGTTCAGAGGCAAACCTCTGTTATGTATACTCACAATATTAGTGAAACATAGACTCCATGCTTTAATTTTAGCTCACCTGGAACGTAGTTCCGGGGAGCATATGGGATGGCACGTCATCCGTCCATCAGTCCATCCGTCCATAAACACTTGCAACTTATTCTCAAAAACTGCTGATAGGATTGTGACCAAACATGATATTGCAAGATATATATATATATATATATATATATATATATATATATATATGTATATGTATATATATGTATATATATGTATATATATATATATATATATATATATATATATATATATATATATATATATATATATATATATATATATATATATATATATATATATATATATATATATATATATATATATATATATATATATATATATATATATATATATATATATATATATATATATATATATATATATATATATATATATATATATATATATATATATATATATATATATATATATATATATATATATATATATATATATATATATATATATATATATATATATATATATATATATATATATATATATGTATATATATATATATATGTATATATATATATATATATATATATATATATATATATATATATATATATATATATATATATATATATATATATATATATATATATATATATATATATATATATATATATATATATATATATATATATATATATATATATAATATATATATATTATATAATATATATATATTATATAATATATATATATTATATATATATATATATATATATATATATATATATATATATATATATATATATATATATATATATATATATATATATATATATATATATATATATATATATATATATATATATATATATATATATATAATATATATATATTATATAATATATATATATATGTATATATAATATATATATATTATATATATATATATATATATATATATATATATATATATATATATATATATATATATATATATATATATATATATATATATATATATATATATATATATATATATATATATATATATATATATATATATATATATATATATATATATATATATATATATATATATATATATATACATATACATATATACATACATACATATTTGCACTCTGGCCACGGTAAAACCCTTCATTCCGCAAAACGCAAAAACGCAAAAAAATCTGAAAACCTACTCCGTGGGAGTACCTCCTGTGCAGCTTCCCTTCGCAGGGCAGCTCACCGGATGACGGGATTGGGGCAAAGCCTTCGGGACCCCCAATCTTTGATAGGGGGGAAACCACGGGGTAACATCCCTGGGTCAGATTGCGGGAGAGTGTGTCGGAGTGGTGCTGAGGTGTCGTCCACCAGACGGCGGTCTCCTTGGGTTAACCTGAGGCGGTCCCTTCGGGTGGGTGCCTGGAATGTCCTATACCTAAGAGAGGATGATCACCTGTCTCTGTTATCATCTGAGCTCAAGCGTTTGGACATCGGGATTGCAGCTCTCTCTGAGGTTCGGAGACCGGATTGCGGCGAGATAATGGTGGGTGGTTACACCTACTATTGGTCTGGTCGCTCTGATGGTTACCATACCCAAGGAGTTGCTGTAGCTGTGTCCAATAAGCTGACCCCAATGATAATTGAGGTAACACCGGTCAACGAGCGTATTATGAGATTAAGGATTCGTCACTCCTTAGGTGTCATTTCCCTGGTCTCTGTTTATGCTCCGACTGAGGCGAGTGATCTCACCGTGAAGGATGCATTCTACGCCACATTAGAGTCTGTGGTTGATCAGTGCCCCAGACGAGATACACTTCTAGTCTTGGGGGATTTCAATGCATCGACTGGAACTGATAGGGATGGTTATGAGGTGTGTGTTGGTCCCCATGGGTCAGGAACTATGAACCAGAATAGCACTAGGTTCCTTGACTTTGCAAAAAGTCATGGACTTAGGGTGGCTGGTTCATGGTTTCAGTGCCCACAAGCTCATCGCTGGACTTGGTATTCCAACGCTGGCGGTGTGGCAAAGGAGATTGACCATGTCCTCATTGACGGTCGTTGGAGGATGATCCAGAACTGCAGGGTCTACCGGAGTGCTCAGTTCCTCAATACTGACCACAGGCTTGTTGTAGCAACTCTAAAGCTGCACCTTAAATCCTGGAGAATGGTACCATCCCAGCCAAGGCTGGATGTTGCCAAGCTCAGGGATGAGAGAGTAGCTGAGGAGTTTGCGAACAGGCTGAGTGGACACTTGGGGGGTCTGGGTGCTTTGGGGGGTCCTGAAGAGTTGTGGAGCGCCTTCAAGACCACCGTCCTTGATGTTGCCGGTGGATGCCTTGGAGCTCACCGCAGGGCAAAGAAGAATTTTGTCTCTCAAGGGACACTGGATACCATTGACCAGAGTCGCAGGGCCAGGCTGAATGGCAGAGCTGAGCTGTTCAGGGAGCTGAGGCGTAAAACTGTACGTGCACTGAGGGTGGACAAGGAAGCCTATGTGCGAGGAATCTGTGAGGGGGTAGAGCATCACCAGTGGACAGGTGATTCTCGTCCCGCTTACAGGGGAATTCGCGCATTACGTTCATCCAAGCCCATCCCTCGGAGCACTACAGTTCGAGCAGAGAGTGGTAGGCTCTTGACAGAGGAGTCTGAAGTGAAGGCCCACTGGGCCGGTTACTTTGAGCGGTTGTACCAGGCTGATCCCCCAACTGTCGAGTTGGACGTCAAGGGTGTTACAATCCCTGTTGCTGACCCTTGAATCAACTGTGGTCCACCTACGCTTGTGGAAACACAGGCTGCGGTGAACCAGTTGAAACGGGGCAAAGCTCCAGGGATCTGTGGCATCCATGCCGAACTTCTCAAGGCTGGTGGAAATGCTACACTCGTGTCGTTGCATGCAGTTTTGTGCTCTGCCTGGAACACAGGCATCATCCCAACTGACTGGAAGAGGGGCCTTGTTGTCCCTCTCTGGAAAGGGAAGGGTGATCGCCAAGACTGCAACAACTACCGAGGGGTGACGCTGCTCTCAGTGCCGGGCAAGGTCTTTGCTCGGATAATTCTCGATAGGGTTCGCCACCATCTGCTTGAGCACCAGCGTCCAGAGCAGTCAGGCTTCACACCAAAGAGGTCAACGATTGACCGTATCCTTGCACTTCGTGTCCTCACCGAACGCAGACGAGAGTTTCGGCAGGGGCTGCTTGCAGCCTATGTTGATCTCTGTAAAGCGTTCGATTCAGTGAATCGGGATGTCCTCTGGAGGATTCTTGGTCTTCATGGGGTGCCACCAAAACTGATCGATCTGATGTCTGAACTCTACTCTGGTACTGAGAGTGCTGTGAAGTGTGGTGGTACCATCTCTGACTTATTTCCAGTTGTTACTGGAGTTCGTCAGGGATGTGTACTTGCCCCCACACTTTTCAGCACTTGTATGGACTGGATTCTAGGGAGGATGTCGGAGAGATCAAGCTGCGGTGCGTCATTTGGGAATGTCAAGATCTCGGACCTTGACTTTGCAGATGATGCAGTCATCTTTGCGGAGACTTCAGACATCCTCTTGGGGGCCCTCGAGGTGCTGAATGAGGAGTCGGAGCCGTTGGGATTACGGGTTTCTTGGGTCAAAACTAAGATCCAGGCTTTCGGTGACATCTTGGATGCTGCTGTCCTGTCTGTGTCTGTTTGTGGTGAGGATGTTGAGGTCGTGGAGAGATTCACTTACCTTGGCAGTGATATTCATGTCTCTGTTGGCTGCGAGTCAGAGGTCAATAGACGTCTGGGTCGGGCCTGGGGAGTCATGGATTCACTGGATCATGGGGTGTGGCGCTGCCGGTACCTGTGCGGGAGGACGAAAGTCCGAGTCTTCAGGTCCTTGGTACTTCCAGTCTTGCTCTATGGGTGCGAGACTTGGACTCTGACCAAGGATCTGAGACGGAGACTTAATTCCTTTGGTACCAGGTCTCTTCGGAGAATCCTTGGCTATCGCTGGTCGGATTTTGTGTCCAACGAGCGGTTGCTGAGAGAGACTCGGATGAGATTTGTTACCTGTATAGTCCGTGAGCGTCAGTTGCGGCTGTATGGACATGTGGCTCGTTTTCCTGACTCTGATACTGCTCACCAGATTCTCACAGCGAGGGAGTCTCATGAGTGGAGGAGGCCAGTGGGTCGACCACGTGCCTCATGGTTGCAACAGGTTGACCATCATCTCAAGGAGATGGGGATGGGCCTGGCATCTGCCTGGGGGATGGCCAGACGGAGGCCCCTGGAGTACCGGCGGAAAGTGGACGCAGCGACGTGCTGTTCTGGCACATGCTCCCATACCTGACATATATATATATATATATATATATATATATATATATATATATATATATATATATATATATATATATATATATATATATATACATACACACACACACACACACACACACACACACACACACACACACACACATATATATATATATATATATATATATATATATATATATATATATATATATATATATATATATATATATATATATATATATATATATTGT
>NC_140963.1:39564568-39582068 GCF_056783735.1 Eptatretus burgeri | reverse complement strand
GCAAGGGGCTGTGAGGCTGTGTTTGTTGACCGGGAAAGGTGGTGGATAAGGATATCCAAGTGAAATTACGAGAGACAAGTTAAAGTCTTATGCTCTGTGGTCGGGGAGTACGGCCACTTAAAATCTTTGAAATCTGTTGTGTGAAGAGGATAATAGATATGGAGTTGCAGGTTCGAGTCCTGTATTCTGTGGTAGGGGAGTTTGGCCACGTGAAGGTTGTTGTATGAAGAGATAACAAATATCCATGTGAAATATAGAGAAGCAGAGTAAAATCTTGTTTTCTAAGGTGTTGTGTGAAGAAAGACTAATAGGTTAAAGTCCTGTAAGGAGGCTTAAAGGCTGTTGATAACGGGACCCCGGTTCCGTGCAATAAAAGGAGAAATGTTTTTTTTTTAAGCTCCAAGGCAGTGGAAAAAGCTAAAACATAAATATGGGGAATAGCTCTGTTAAATCTTAAGAGTTATCAAGAGGAACACCATTGAAAATAGTGGGGGAAAAAACACGGAATGGATAAAGTAGAGGGAGTGCAAGATTGGGTGAACTGGACGGCGGGAAGAAAGGATCCCTTCCCGTTGGCCGGATCCTTCGATCCAAAAGTATTGCACACAGTTAGCACGGTGCTGACAGAGGGCAAAGCGGGAGGCCCGAGACAGAGAGAGAAACACTGGAGGGCGCAAGCTGCTTGGTTAATGGAGGCACAAGCTCAGACAGAAAATACGCGTGTAGGTCTCGAGGAAATTTTGAACCAATGAATGACACCAGAGGAAGCGAGACAGGAGCAATTGAAACAAGCACTAGGCAGCTAGCAGAAAAGAACGACAACATGGAAAATAACCATATGACCTGGGATAACAAAAGGAATTTACCCCGTCCTGGAGGAGGAAGGAGCGATGGGAGGTACTGACATTAAGCAGTTCCCCATGGTGCAAGTGGCACACAACGATTGGGTCTGGAGATCATGGACACCCCAAGACATTAGGGGAGTAAAAGCCAGTATGGATGAATGATTAAAATCTAATCCAAGAAAAGCAATTAAAATACTGCATGACCAGATAAAAATGCATGGGGCAACTAGAACAGATATCTGATTCATATGCACGGCTGTGCTACCCAGCTCGGTTTGGGGGGCCTGCTCAGTGGAATGGGGAGTAAAACCAGAGAACGAGGTGGACAATACTTTGAACTGACCCGACCTCAATGAAGATGAGCGAGTAGCACAGACAGCATATAGGACAAGAGTAACTGCATTAATGGATCAATTAGCAACCGACATGGCCCCGAGAGTGATGGATTGGCAGGCAATCGCAGAGGTTGTACAGGATATAAAGGAACCACCTAGTGCGTACAAAGCACAATTGTATGAACAGATTGAACTACACTCGGGATATGAGGAGATGAGAGTAGTGCCCAGACAATTCCTTAACAATTGGTTTGTGGAAGGGTTGTGCGACAAAGTAAGGAGGGAAGTAAAAGCAACTCCAGATTGGAAAAACATGGAACCCACCATTCTACATGAAAGAGCAATGCAAGCATGGCAGACTTTAAAAGAAGAAGAAGACAGGAGGGGGAAAAGAACCGAGAGAGCCCTAGTAATGAAGAATCTGAGGAGAAAGGACCGCCAGAATGAAGACCAGGAAAGGAGACCCCACGGGGATAACCTGGACTGGGAACCAAGGAAGGAGAGGGGACAGGATCAACGAAGACCGTGGAACAGAAATAATGGCCCGCAGAGGGCAGGAGAATGTTATACGTGCGGACAATCAGGACACTGGAACCGGGAGTGCCAAGCTGTACCCAGACAAAGGAATTGGGACCAACAGCTGCCACCAAACCGGGAAAGACCAACAGCGCCTCCTGTGAGAGAGGAGAGATGGGATAAGAACTATTGGCATAAGGATACCGTAGTGGCTCCGCAAAGGGAAACTAGGAACGTGAGAGAATTGACCACAATGGTTAACGTAGAAGGAAAACAGGTAACATTTCTAGTAGACACGGGGGCCACACGGTCGACACTAAAACAAGGAGAGATAAAGAACCTGCCTCTTTCCAGCAACTCAGTAAGAGTAATGGGGGTCTCGGGATGGAGAGAAGATATCCCGATTTTAGATAAATTACGAATTGAAGTAGGCCCCCTGAAAGGAGAACACTAAACACACTAAACACTTTGATCGCTAAACACACTCCGATGAATCTGTTGGCTAGAGATTTGTTGTGTAGAATGGGATGTACCAGAACATGTAACAAAGTCGGAGTTTTCATAGATGCCCCGCTCGCATTACAAGAAGAAGTAATGACCCTCATGATGAATCAACTCGAACCAGTGGTGTATTGGTTGCGAATTGTGTCTCAGGAGGATAGAAACCAGCTGGGTAGGGATTGGGAAAATGCAACAAGATTGCGAGATGTAGAGGAATGGTTGCTTAGCAACGACATTGATTTGGATGAAGTGGAATTGACTTTGCACTGTACCGTCTACTACGATGAAACAGGGCAGGATTTTGAATACTTAGCCAAAGTGCATAGAGATTACACCGCTAAGCGGACACTGATAACAACCAATTTATGGATCGGAAAGGAAGGAGCAGCGGTGGAGGTGGAACTCGCCGCCGAAGAGCGCGAACTAATGAAGCATAGAGAATGACTTGCACCACACATCTCCATGGCAGTAAGTAAAGAACACAGCGCAGGAGAATTGGGGAAGATGATTACACGATTGAGATGCGCCCCGGAACCAACAGAAAGGGGTAACGAGGCTCGGAACACCTTACACACAATGAGGCGTGGGGATGGATGGAAAGTATGCTTACCTGATAAGATTTTGACCTGCGTATTGGAAAGGCATGAGATGAACAGCGAGAAGCCCCGCCGCCAGACAGACAGGCGAGCGGGGACCGAGGAAAGATTACAGGAAGTACCAGACAGATTGTGGACAGAACATCCAAATGATGTAGGGAGGGTGCTGGCTGCAATGCCTGTGTCCATTCAGGTAAAAGAGGGGATAACCCTGCCTCGAGTGAGCCAATATCCGTTGCGAAAGGAGGCAATCGAGGGAATCGCACCGGTGCTAGCATCATTGCGGGAGCAAGGAGTGATAATACCTAGAAAGAGCCCATGCGATACACCTATCCTCCCGGTTAAGAAGCCCGGTGGAAATAAGTGGAGATTCGTGCAAGATTTGCGGGCGGTGAATAAATTCGTGAAATCATCTTTTCCTGTAGTGCCGCACCCTGTCACAGTGCTGGCAGGGGTGCCATCGAGCGCAACATATTTCTCGTGGTCGATTTATGCTTGGCGTATTTTTCTATTCCTCTGGCAGAGGAATCACAATACTTATTCGCCTTTAGCTACGCGGGACAACAATACACCTGGATGGTACTACCACAAGAGTTTTGCGATAGTCCAACACTCTTTTCGCAGGCCTTGAAGAAAGATTTGGAGGACATAGAGCTTCCGGAAGGTTCAGTGATGATCCAGTATGTCGACGATTTATTGATCTGCTCAGACGACCAGAGGAAATGCGAAACGGACGCGGTGGCGTTGTTACAGGCGCTCGCTCAGAAGGGTCACAAGGTTAGCAAGGAGAAATTGCAGTTCGCACAAGCAATGCTAATGTACTTGGGACATGTACTGGAACAAGGACAGAGGAGTTTGGGAGACAAGCGAGTGGAAACAATCCTGGGACACCCAAAACCAACTCCATTGCGGGAACTTCGCCGATTCCTTGGGATGACAGGGTACTGCCGGCAATGGATATCCGACTACGCAGTTCAGGCACGATCACTGTACGACATGGTAAAGGAAGCGAAGGAGGATAAGATCTCTTGGACGGACAACGCGGAAAAAGATTTTGAGACACTGAAACGGGCTTTGTCCTCAGCACCTGCATTGGGGTTACCGAATTATGATCTTCAATTCACTCTATTTGTCCACGAAAGAGGAGGGTTCGCCCAAGCAGTACTGACACAAGAACATGGAAGGAAAAATAGACCAATTGCATATGACAGTAGTCACTTGGACCCGGTCGCCGCCGCCTATCCCAGGTGTTTGTGGGCGGTGGCCGCGGAACAATACGCCGTGACCGCAATAGCAACTTTGGTTTTAGGCTCCCCACTGACAGTGAAAGTTCCGCATGATGTGGTGGCACTGATACTGCAAAACAAAACACAACATATATCGGCGGCACGGGCAGTTCAACATGATCTGGTACTCTTGCAAGCAACTAACATTATGATCGAAAGATGTTTGCCATTGAATCCAGCCTCCCTACTGCCAACAGGTGGCGAGGGAGAGGCACATGTGTATGAACGAGTGCTGGTGGAAGAAACGAAGGCCAGACGCGATCTGCAGGAAGCCCCAATAGCGAACGCAGAGTTAGAACTGTTTGTAAACGGAACGGCAAGGAAGAATCGCTGGGGGGAAACCATTGCTAGTCTTGCAGTATGTACCGCTAATGCCACCATATGGAAGGAATTGTTACCAAAAGGATTTTCAGCGCAACAAGCCAAATTGAAAGCACTAATACGTGGATGTGAAGTGGGAGCCGGTAAAACATTAAACGTATATACAGATTCCAGATACGGCTGGGGCATTTTACATGACTCCGCTGCCATATGGGCCTCGAGGGGTTTCAAAACGTCTGCCGGAAAAGTTATCAAACATGGGGAGCTGATTAAAGAGTTGATACAAGCGGCGCAAGAGCCACATCAGATTGCGGTGATTAGATGCAGAGCCCACACAGGAGGGACAGACGATGTTTCGAAAGGCAATAATCGAGTGGACTTGGCGGCAAAAGCAGTGCTCGATGAAGAAGAATCTAACCCGCAGCCATCCGCTGGCATTTACGTGGAACAAATGGTGGATGTTCCCCGAACACAGGAACAACTCAAGGATTTGCAAGCCTCTGCACCAATGGAAGAGCAGGAATCATGGTGGGTGAAAGAGGGTGCACAACAAAACACAAAGGGAATGTGGGTGGATGAACAGAGTCGACCTTTCGAGCCTCAGAAATTGCTACCGTGGCTAGTATTAACTGCCCATGCACAGGGACGTATGGCCGCTAAGGGGGTATCGGAAATTATTCGTCAAACCTGAAATGCTCCAGGTGTGACGAAAGCGGCGGCAGAGATGGTAAGCAATTGTGCGACCTGTGGTAAACATAATAGAAAGCATGCCGGCAAGAAACGGGGAGCACACCCGCCCCCGTCTGGACCTTTTCAAAACTTGCAGATGGATTTCATAAGTTTGCCCGCATATAAACACCACAAGTATGTGTTGGTAATCGTAGATATGTTTTCAAAATGGGTGGAGGCTTTCGCCACCACCAACCTGGAAGCTGAAACAGTAGCTAGGCTGCTTTTACAGGAAGTAATTCCGCGATTTGGGATTCCAACACGATTGTCGTCGGATCAAGGATCCGACAGTGTCCGATTCAGCGTCTCACCAGGACAGTGAGGACAAGGACGAGTGGGAAGACATACCTCATCAGGGATGCCCTACACAGTCACCGAACCAGGAAGGAGCCGGCCCGGCAAGCCAAAGAGACAGAGTGGTGAGAGACCCATCGCATGAGGACTCAGACACCCTGCCAAATGTGGAACCGGGAGGACCAAGGAACAGAGACCTTGGAGCACCGGGGCCAGCGGCAGAACCCTTGACGATCCAACATGAGTCTCCTGGCACTGACACTACTCCTTTGCAGCTGGGGCCTGTCACTCGGCAACGAATGAACACACTCAAGCCGAAGACACTGTACACACCTCCGCGGTAAAGGAGGGAACGGAAAGGAACTAGGAGCAACACAGCAACGACATAGGAGGGAAGCGGATGAAGAAAGAACGGCAGAAGATAAATACGCAGCCTTTGGAAAAACACATAATCCAGAGCTAGATACCGTAAAGGTATTTTCAAAAGGACAGGGTAAGCCTTTTTCATTCCTCGTTCCCCAAAGGGATGTGGGAGATCAGGGGATAATCCCACAACTCATCCAACCACAACAACTCATAGAGTTGCCATGCATTCAAGCCAATGGAACTTATGATCTGGTGGAACAAAACGAAGAGATAAGAATAGTTAATTTGTTTTGTTATCAAATTGTTAATTTGTTAATAAAATTTGTTAATCCTCCCTCAAGGAGGACACAGCAATAGGGAAAAGATTCGGAGTAGCTTGGCAGGTAAGATCAACAATAAAAAAACACCGGGTCATGGCAGAAAAGCGGGATTCGCATGGGGTCAACATGCATCTTTAATTACTCGAATCCAACTGGTCCCCGATAATACCCGTCTGGATTATACTTGTTCAATCGTACGGCCAAACAAGGGACATCATGAAAGCGCCACAATGTTCTTTGTGGTGCGCAGCAAGGAATCTCCGGTAAAACCTCCAAACACCTTTGTGGCTTTAGCTACCGAGATAGCCAACATCCAAAATCGTAGTGACCGTTGGGTTTGTATGGTTCCGGGAGCCAGTATGGTCATGAATAGCGATAGGATAGATAAACTTTCGCTAGCCTTGGCATATATGTAGCCAATGTATCCATGGCTTACTGTACGGAATTGTCGGATATGTTAGTATCAATGCGTACCATGGCAATGCAGAATAGAGTAGCTTTAGATATGCTTTTGGCAGAGCAAGGAGGGGTGTGCAGGATGATTGACTGAGAATGTTGCGTCTGGATTCCGGATCCTACTAACATAACTAACCGGGCGGTGGCCCGACTACAAAAAGTTGCAAACGCCCCAACTCGCGGACGAATGGATCGCGAGGAGGGCTATGAGTGGTGGAGATCCATATTTCTGGGCTGGGGAGGTTGGTTGCTGCGCTTGATAGGGTCAGCGCTTCTAATCATCGTGGTGGTGATTTTTTGGAGTATTTCTGATTAAGATTCTCATTTCCATTTGTCTAAAGAAATGCTGTGAAGCCTCACCCCTCACCAAGGCCATCATAATAATTAGCAGCAAACTCAGGGAGGAAGACCCCCAGGACCTCCGTATGGGGCCACAACCAGATCCGACCCCCACCAGTTGAGGGGACAACAAGGTGCTCTGGCGGAGGGTGCCCTGGGGAAGACTTGTCCAGGTATTACTGGTTACTCAAAGAATTTTCAAGTGAAAAGGTCAGCCAAACATGGACTCACGCATCTCACTACACACAGATACAGGAAGTTGTAACAAGAAAGAAAGGAAATCTACGAGTAAAAGGCTGCTGGAGGTTTATGATAGATGTGGCAGTGTTTTGACTAGCCTATGCATAATCGTGGAAAAGGGACAATACCAGATAGTGAAGGCATGTATGGCAAATACTTGTATGACCCTTATATGGGAATATGCATCTCATGAGCCTCTTTTGCCTTCGAGCGCAAGTTGAGAAAGGAGCTTACACCATGCCTTGAGTGCTCACAGTGCTGCTCACCCATTATTACATTTGCATATTGTCAATAAGTATTGTTGCAATTAGTGTCGAGTATGATTATCTAAATAAGTATTGTTGCAATTAGTGTTTTCTTAAATTACTTAAATATTATTGTTGCAAGTAGTGTTTTATCAGGATGACCAAACTAATATTGTTGCAAGTAGTGTCTAGTAGACTTACCTAAATATTATTGTTGCAAGTAGTGTTTTGTTGAATTACCTAAATAATATTGTTACAATTGGTGTTTGTAGAATTACCTAAATCATATTGGGGCAATTAGCATTTTGTGAAATTACCTACACAAAAATCTGAATAAGGAAAATTTACTACAATTTGATGTGAGGCATGTGGCAGCAAGAAGGACAGATGCTAACCTAAGCCACCAGTAGTTGGGGTCTTCTCATTTGGAGGTTGTCATTGGCTGTTCATGGCATTTGCAAATACCGTTTGGTGGTGGCGGAGCCGAGAGATGGTCAACTCAGCCGTCAAATGGAGGCCCACCTATTCGGTGAGCTTGGGAAATGGCAAAGTATGGTCAAATGTGACCAAGGAGGGATTGTGAGGAGTGCTATGTTATGGATGTAGGGATTCGAACCCACTTTTACAATGCTCTGTAAATGCTTTGGTTTAACTCTCTGTCTTTTCGTGACACGGTGTCCCAGCAAGTTAATCCACCCGATGCCCTCTAAAGACGCAGGCTGTGTTAAAGCATTCCACTCTTGGGCCTTTGTTTAGGTTCAAATGGTCATAGTCTGTAAATGCTGCCAGGCAGTCCATCATTGGCACAGGGCTGCACAACCCAGATTCCACTTCTGAGAAACTAATAAAGCTGGGTTCATTCACTGTGACTAGGGCTGGGCTCTCACTGTGATACCAAAGCCAGACCTGTCTTTCTCTTTAGATTCATGTGAACTTAAAAGGGATTTCTGTTTGTCCTGCAACCATCCCACAGTGATACAACTTTTTGTACATGGGAGAGGGACGACTGTTAGGCCCTGAAAAATGAGCTCTTATCACACCAACTGGGGTTAAAGTATAACCGGAAATAGATTGGAATTAGAGATAGATTGTATATAAGGGAGAGTTTTTGAATGTAAAACTCAGTGTGGTTTTGGGAGTTCTCCACTGTTGGTTGAGCTGCCAAAGCCAACTCCGCTGGCGTGTGGTCCTTCAATAAAGCTGCATTTTGGTGAATCCTCTTCTGCTGACTCTCTTCATACCGGGCCGGAGAATGGAGTCTTCATACATATATATATATATATATATATATATATATATATATATATATATATATATATATATATATATATATATATATGTGTGTGTATATATTGTCGCGGCCTCGGGTACCGAGAGACCAGCTTGTCACTCAGGGGGATTAATCCCCGGTTGTCCTCAGTCGAGCCGGACCTGGGGCCACCGCTCACAATTAAATGTTGTGGTACAGTGGGTTGTTTTAAAACCACGAACGTCACCCAGTCAACTACGAGTTCCAGTGTCCACAGTCTAATTATTCCGTTTAACTAGAGGTCACGTGGTTACCTGAGCGGGGAGCGTGCCCTCAGCAAAGCACCAATGTTATCTCGATGAGATTTTAATTTGAGCGGCCAAGCATTTTAACCGCTGGTGCATGCCGACGATTTTTTGGTCAAATCTGTGGTAATTACCTCCCAGTCTATTTCGGTTCGGACAATGCTCGACCAATAGAATGAAGGGACAAACACGAACAGTTTGGAAATCGATAAATAATTTATTAGTAATAAAATACATAAATAAAAAGAACTTTTTATTTGCTGAGGTAAATAAAGAATAAATTTCAAAGTAAAATCAATCAAAATGCCAGGAAAGAGACAAAGAGCAGATGCTTATCAGGGGTTGACTTAAAGTTAACACAGACAAGGGTACCCAGCAGATCATTCAGGGGGAGGGGAGGGGGAGAATAGTCTCGCTCACCAGAAAGTCGTCCGTGAAGCGAAAACGTCCATAAAAGCGTGTGTGTATGTCACGTCAATCACCAGCACCCAACTTTGCCATGCACCGTCTCGCGGGGCAGCCTTGAACGCCAGTCGAAGTCTGGAGGGCACAGAGATCGTCCGTCATGGGTTGAGACCCTGGTGTTGTTGGTGATCGACCCGTGTCACTTGTTGGCGGCGTTGCTCACACCCACACGCGCACCACACGCTCACGTGCCGAAGCACTGGGAAGGACGAATTGTCTCGTTGGTGCTGGTCAGACACCCACACGTGCACCACAGGCTCGCTTGCCCAAGCACTGGGAAGGACGAATTGTTTCATCGGCGCTGGTCAGACACCCGCTGGTCAGCCACCCGCCCTTTGCTTTTTCCTCTCTCCTTTCGCTTTTTCTTTTTCCTCTTTCACTTTTTATCCTCATGATTTTGTCTCCTCACGATTTTCTCCTCACACTTTTTCTCTCCTTTTCTCCCCAGAACTTCCCTCTCGCTCGTTTTTATATGTCCTGGCCGTCTCCACCGGTCAGTCCGCCCCAAGCTCACCCCGCCCCACTAATGCATGGTTACATTGATGACCCGTGCCCTCTCAAAAAAAAGGCAGGCATCGGAGCTGGCGAAAGAATGTTGCTGAGGAAAAATGAGGGCGGGCTTCAGAGCTCGTGAAAGAAATGTGTGTGAACGTGTCTGTCGTAAAGAAAAAAGCTTCTCCATCATTGCATAGCTACCATTGCAATGGGCGTAATGACCTCCTCCTGCAGTGAAGTTGCTTGGAAGATAAGTCATATTATTTTTATTATAAACATGTGTTATGCATAAAGATGAATAGGTAAACCCGACAATCATCTCACTCAACCACCATTGCCCTCCCTCCCTATTGATAGAGAAATTACAAAATATTTAGGGGATATTTAACTGAAGTGCATTCAGTATGTATTGCTTGATGGAAAAATAAACACTTTATTCTTGACTAAGATATTAAATATGTTAATCATTTACACCCACAATGTAGTCATTCGGATTTTCCAGTATATAGGCATTTTCTGTTGCAAACGTAGATTTGATTTTATCTTGCTGGTTGAATATTCCAAAACACCAGAGAAATAATAACACATATATATATATATATATATATATATATATATATATATATATATATATATATATATATATATATATATATATATATATATATATATACATACATACATACATATACATACATATACATACATACATATACATATATATATATATATATACAGTATACTAGGTGTAAGTCGGCAGCGTGTAACTCGTCACTTCGCCTAAGTCGGCAGCGTCAAAAAGTCCCGAATTTATCTCATGTTAAATCCCTTTGAATAAAGGGTCATCCCTCTGTAAGTCGTCACTTCGTCTAAGTCGTCAGATGTTGTCCATTCCCACGTAATGGAAACTCAAGTAAATTACCACTCCTCACTCGTCACACGGAACTGCTGCCTCATGAGAAGCCCGATTTCATGGAATCGTGATGCTCGCTCATTGGTGTACACCGCCAGTGATAGGCTATTTATAACTGCGTACACATGTTGATCGCACTGCAGGCAGGACAATGGCGACTAAGCGCAAGCTTACAACTAAAACCTACCAAGAAAAATACGACATTATCCAGTTTTGCGAGGCAGATTAAGAAAACAGACATAGCTGAGAAGTTGGACATCAAACGGCAGACATTGAACGATTTCTTGAAGAATAAGGGCAAGAAATTTGGACAAGTGGAGAAGATCGTGAGGCCGGTGGGAAGTGTGAAATGCGTGAAATGTGTGTCCTTTTGAAGATGTCGATGACGCGCTCATCACCTGGTTTCGGCAAATGTCGGCTCAGCCAAATATTCGGTTTCGGCCGATTTGGCCAAATATTCGGCCGATACTGTCTTTCGGTGGAGGATTGCCCAGCCAACATCATGGAATACAATGACCGGTTTGAATCCTTTCTCATGCACCAGATGCCCAAGAGTTTGAGGCAGTCAAACATAACGGATTACTTCGCGAAGAATTAAAGGATCGATCGAGCTTAGTGTTGAAGTCCGATCATGGTTTTATATTGGCTTGTTTTGTACATTACCACACTCACTTACACATAGGCATTGAGTGGTAATCATCACCACGATGACTGTGTGTCATGTAATTTGTCACCATACCATCACCGATGGTATACGAGTTGTCTTACAGTTGTTCATTATCTTTACTTTTGATAAACTGATTCATGAATTCCATCTTTGCTTGATCACTTTCCAACTCACCAACTCACCCCCACCTATGCCCCAAGGATTGCGTTTTCCTTTTGGTACAATAGCCAGCTCTCACACATATGTGTCCAGGCCACGCGCGACTTCATCCTTCACCCCACAGTCATCATGAATGTTCGTATACGCGCAAGTCGTCACTTTTTTCTCGGTCCCGATGGTGACGACTTACGCCTAGTCTACTGTATACATGTATACATGTATACGTATGTATACGTGTGCACGCGTGTGCATGCGTGTGCGCGCGTACGCGTATACGCGTATACATGTGTATATATATATATATATATATATGTGTGTATATGTGTGTATATGTGTGTATATGTGTGTATATGTGTGTATATGTGTGTATATGTGTGTATATGTGTGTATATGTGTGTATATGTGTGCATATGTGTGCATATGTGTGCATATGTGTGCATATGTGTGCATATGTGTGCATATGTGTGCATATGTGTGTATATGTGTGTATATGTGTGTATATGTGTGTATATGTGTGTATATGTGTGTATATGTGTGTATATGTGTGTATATGTGTGTATATGTGTGTATATGTGTGTATATGTGAATGTATGTGTGTGTATGTGTGTGTATGTGTGTGTATGTGTGTATGTGTGTGTATGTGTGTATGTGTGTGTATGTGTGTATGTGTGTATGTGTGTGTATGTGTGTATGTGTGTATGTGTGTATGTGTGTGTATGTGTGTATGTGTGTATGTGTGTGTATGTGTGTATGTGTGTATGTGTGTATGTGTGTATGTGTGTATGTGTGTATGTGTGTATGTGTGTATGTGTGTATGTGTGTATGTGTGTATGTGTGTATGTGTGTATGTGTGTATGTGTGTATGTGTGTATGTGTGTATGTGTGTATGTGTGTATGTGTGTATGTGTGTATGTGTATGTGTGTATGTGTGTATGTGTGTATGTGTGTATGTGTGTATGTGTGTATGTGTGTATATATATATTGTTGTGGTTACCAAATTCGCAAACCACCATTCAGGTCCCTTAGGTGAGGTATCTCGGTAAGTGCATGTGTAGTTAGGCCCAAACCCGTTGTCTAGTGGGAATACATGTCATTTATGCGAGCTGCGACTCTTCAGGATAGCCGTTTTTCTTTCACTATCTTTATTTTGGACCAACCGCCATGATCACAACCACAACATCAACCACCGACCACAACCACCGCTTCACCACAACCGCCACGACCTTCACGTCACACCTCGCAACCGTAGCATCGCCACCGTTCTTGCCCCGCTGTGGGTACCGGTGTTGGATTCGTGCAGAGCGCGCGTCGAACCGCGTGTACAAAATCACGGATTTTGTGCTTCAAAAACGGATCAAAAACGACACATGCCCACTTTTTGCCGTCCAATCGGTGAGCGAGGGGCGAATTGGCCCCGCCCCCAGGGCGATCGATATATGCAAATTTGTGGATCAAAAAGCCTTCACGCCCACTTTTTCTCGGGCCAATGGGGAGCGAGGTGAAAGGTCAAAGGGAGGGGGTCAAAGACGAAGTTACGGGGGGATAAAAGGACGGTGTTCGTCAGTCAAAAAAGGAGAACGAGAACGAGAAGGAGTCGGAACGGAGGGGACGAGTGTGGAAGTCTGGAGCCCGAAGCCTGCAGTGGCTGGAGAAGCTGAAGAGAGTCGGACGAGGGGGTGCTCGCGTCGGTGCCAGGAGCTGCACGCCCGAGGGAGGCCGGCAGCGCGACCTGGCCGAGGTGGAGACGCACACCAGGGATAATAAAGATCCTCTATACCCCGAGCATCAGCAACCCCCTCCTGTTTCCCCCCGCGCTGAGATAGTGCGACCAAGGGGGCCCCGTTCCCACCCCCTACCAGACACCGTCCACGAGGCCCGTGGGTTGCGGGGCCATCGCCGCTCCGCGTCTCATCACCAGACGGGTAGGCCCGACCCGGTCTCGGCCTCAGGCCCGCCTCATTCTTGAGGATATTCTTTTCCTTGGTTTTGGGTATGTGTTGTCGGCGCCGTCTGTGAAGTAGAATTGTATAAGTGTTGCCGTGTGCTCGGTAGTCGGTATTAGCTCTGCACTGTGTTTTCACTTTTATATTTGCTTTTTGTGTAAATGGAAGTGTGTTTTCTTTTTTTTGTGTGCATTTGGTGGAATTGTATTTGTGTGCTTCCCGTGTGCCACGAATAAATGTGCTTTATTGTTGAACTGTTCTCCCGCTTCGCTTCGTCTTTTCCTCCATTGAATCCTCATCTTGCTTCACGTAAAGGGTTGGTAGTGGGCTGAGTACGCCCGATAATTAATCGAACCGTCGAGGTCGACGATAACACCGCTCGGTTATTCTGATAGTACGGAACGGGTCGCTTAAGTGGCCCGTGTCCGAAGTCGACCTGCGGCGAGGTGCGATCGCCCGGTCTACCCTCCGCGTGGGTACTTAGGTAGGTCGAATTTGGCGAGCAACCCTATCCCACGCGGGGGCTGATTGGCTCGATCGCGGTGAGACCGAAAGGTCCACCCGTGACTGGTTCCCGGCGTTAGTCCGAGAGGGTCACGACTGGATTGTCCGTCCGGTGGGCGACGTGCCGCGATTCGAGTTATGTGGCCGTTCGCACGCCGGCGGGCGCGAAGTCCGCAACAATATATATATATATATATATATATAGTTGCGAATCTGGAAACCATTATCACACTCATCATTCAGGTCCTTTAGCTCAGTTATCTCATTAAGTACGTGTTCCATAGATAGCTCACCTTCCATTGTTTAATGGTTTAATCGATGTATATGCACTGTGATTTATCTTAATAGTTAGGTCAGAACAACAAAGGAAGAACGACCCTCCCCCGCAAAGAAGAAGAACGACCCCCCTCTGCAAAGAAGAGGAAGAACCCTCCCTTCCCGTGATTCAACAGCGTCCCGTGGTTCAACAGCTGACTCAGCAGCGTAAACAGGAATGATGGTTGGGACGGGTCATCACGAGATTCAAGGACGTAAACAACCCTCCCACCCGTGGTTGTGCGGGGGGGTGGGGGGGGGCGGCGCACAAGGGCACGAGTCACGCCGGGAGCGGGGGAGGTGACCGATATGGATGAGAAAGGGACCCTCTGCTTGGCACAAGTTGGTTCTTGGTTCTTGTTGGAGGGTTGTTCATTGGAAGAGGGGGTTGTGGCTGGTTGGTTGTCGTGAGTTGTTTAAGGGAGAGTCCGGGCTGGTTGTTGGTGGTTCATCGGAGAAGCTAGTTGATCGGAGAGTTGTTCATCGGAGGAGTTGGTTCGGGTTGTCGTGGTTCTTCTTCGGCCTGGTGGACGAGGAGTGTCGGCCTGGTTCAAGGGTGGTCGAGTTGGTTCGAGGTTGTTGTTCTGCTGGTGCTTCTTCGAGTTGGCTGTGCAGTCGGTGGTTCAAAGGGTCGTGCTGGTTCTGAGTTATCTTCGTTCGGCCTTTGTTCTGCTTAGTGGCCTCATCTTGGTTCGGCTGGCTCTACTTGGAAAGCGACGCATCTTTGGGAAGGCTCGGTGTTTCGTCTCACCAGCACGTGGTCCGGAGCGTGAGGGGATCTGCTGGAGCTCGGGAAGGATCGCGGCTCACGGCGATTGGATCCAGCTTGCCCTCGCTGAAGCCCGGCTCCGAACAGCTTGAAGACCACATGAGGTGGAGAGGTTCGAGATAGGTTCTGGGTTTCAGCTCATCTGTCCCTCCGAGCTGAAGTCCTTTTTAAAGGCATCAGCCACAATTTCTTTGGTTTGTGTGCGCGTACGTGTGTCCGTGGGCCCGTCTAACAAGTAGAGAACTGTTAAGTGCTTTGTGTGCTGTAAGTGATTGCATTGCATTTATTGTATTTGGTATAGTTCTGCTCTTGCGTGCTTCCCTAGTTCCCCGATTAGTGTATAAATAAACCCCAATTGTTAAATGTTTTCAGCTCCTCGCGTCGATCCTTTCATTGACTGAGCATGTTGTGTGTTAGGAATTAGAAGACCGTTGGGCTGCCGTAAGAGGACATTCGGACCGACGGTTCTCGGCGATTAAGCCGCTCGGAATCGCGCACGGGGCAGGCTCGCTGAAGCAGCATGTTTCGTACGAATTCCGTCGAGGGTGTGGAAGCTCGGTAGATTTCCACGTGGTCTCTTGGTATTTTGAACAATTGGCAAATAACCCTGTAGCACGTGGTAGAAATATTGGCCCTTCACAGTTCTTGCACAAGGACCCGTCGACTCTGGACTTATCTGGGGCGACGATCTATATTCCGGGCGATCAGTCGGGCTGACTCGACTTGTGGCTCCGTCAGAGTGGTTGGCTCGTGGCCGACCCCCGGCACTGTAACAAAATATATATAGTATATAAAGTAAATATATATACATATATATATATATATATATATATATATAGTTGTGGTTGACCAAATTCACAAACCACCATTCAGGTCCCTTAAGTGAGATATCTCGGTAAGTATATGTGTAGTTAGGCCCAAACCCGTTGTCTCGAGGGAATAAATGTCATTCATGCGGGCTGCGACTCTTCAGGATAGCCGTTTTTCTTTTACTATCTTTATTTTGGGCCAGCCGCCATTATTACCACCACCAACCACGTCTCAACAGCCATCACACAACAACCACCAACCACAACACCGCTTCACAACAACCACCAACCACAACGCCGCTTCACAACAACGACCACCAACCACAACGCCGCTTCACAACAACAACCACCAACCACAACCCCGCTTCACAACAACGACCACCAACCACAACAACGACCACCAACCACAACTCCGCTTCACAACAACAACCACCAACCACAACGCCGCTTCACCACAACCTCCACGACCTTTACCGTCACAACTCGCCACCATCGCATCCACACCATCTCGCGCCACTCGTGGGCGCCAATGCTGGACTCGTGCGGGGCGCGCACCGAGCAGCGTGTTCAAAAACATCACGGACTTTCCGAAGAAAAACGGATCAAAAACGACTCACGCCCACTTTTGTTCCGTCCAATCGGTGAGCGAGGGGCGATTTGGCCCCGCCTCCAGGGCGTTGGAGGGCGGTCGCAATATGCAAATACATGGATCAAAAAGCATTCACGCCCACTTTTCCTCGGGCCAATGGGGAGCCAGTTAGAGAGGTGAAGGGTCGGAGGCAGAGGGTCAAGGGTGAAAGAGCGAAGCCACGGGGCTTATATAAACGGCTGCGTTCGTCAGAAAAAGTGTGTGTGCGGAGTTCAAGAGAGTCGTCGGTGGAGCTGGAAAGAAGTGAGAGAAGTCAAGAGTGAAGAGTTGGGACGAGCCAAGAGAGGAGACGGAGAGGGCGAGTAGACGGAGCTGTGGAGAGGTGACGGCGGCGAAGGCGGACGAGGGGGTGCTCGCGTCGGTGCCGGGAGCTGCACAGGGAGAGGCCAGAAACGCGACCGAGGTCGAGGAGGAGACGCTCGCCGCGGGACCCGAGACAGGGTGATATCCTCCTTCCCCCGAGCATCAGCAACCCCCTCCTGTTTCCCCCCGCGCTGAGATAGTGCGACAAAGGGGGCCCCCTTCCCACCCCCTACCAGACACTGTCCGCGAGGCCCGCGGAGTTGAGGCGCCACCGCCACTTCGCGTCTCATCATCAGACGGGTAGGCCCGACCCGGTCTCGGCCCCAGGCCCGCCTACCCCCCTCATCCTGGAGGGTGGTTCTCTTTTCTTTTGCTTTGGCAATATGTGTTGTCGGCGCCGTCTGTGAAGTAAAATTGTATAAGTGTTGCCGTGTGCCCGGTAGGCGGTTCGATCTGCATTGTTGCATTTGCTTTTTGTGTAATATTGCATTGTCTTCTTCTTTTACATATGCTTTTGGTGGAATTGTATATGTGTGCTTTCCGTTCATCGCGAAATAAATGTGCTT